>NW_021833269.1:5000-7500 GCF_006345805.1 Octopus sinensis
AAACAACAGTAACTGAAGATCTCGCATTTGCTGAAGAACACAGAGAGTCTATGGCAGAAATGAGGCAGAAAACTCTGAATACGCTTGAAGTTGTAAGACATACAAGTATGAATGATAGAGAACCACTTCATAAACTCTCAAATACAAACCAAAATAAAAAACAAATCCAAATTGGCAACTATGTAACAAATAAAATAATACAAGAATTAAATACAAGAATTAAAACCTGATTTTACTGAGTTAAATGAAATTATTTACGCTTCTGCTAGGGCAATTGAAACCAGCTGTATGCCCCCGAAGAAACAAAGAAAACCAAACCTGGGAAGAAATCAAACCTGGAGAAATAAAATTGAAAAAGAGATCGAATTTATGAGAGGGGAAATATCAATATTAAATGAACTAATATGTGGAAATGATGTAAGATCCAGAACAGGAAGAAAGATGAAGAGAAAATTTGGATCCTCACCAAGAGGATATCACCAACTGATATCAATAAAAGAAACGCTGAAAAAAAAAGTCCAAGCAAAAGCCCAAAGAATACGAAGATTTGAGAAGAGAAACAAGTTTTACAAGCAAAATAAGCTGTTCACATCCAATGCCAAAAAATTCTACAGAGAAATAGGGAAGGAGAAAGTAACCGTTAAAGACCCCCCTCCCATGGAAGAAGTTCAAAACTTTTGGAAAAGGATTTGGAGTGACAAGAAGACGTACAACATAAATGCAGACTGGATTATACAAACTGAAGGATCCTACCAAAATTTACAACAACAAGCATGGGAAGACATCACAATAGCAGACCTAAGAAAGGCACTCACGAAGGCCAATAATTGGAAATCCCCCGGTAAAGATAGGGTGCCGAATTTCTGGCTCGCATCGCTCCCATGCGCACACGGTAAGCTAGTTCAGCTGCTCAATGGAATTATGAGAGACCCAAAGAAAACACCTGAATGGTTAGCAAGTGGTATTACTTACCTACTCCCAAAGAATGACGAAACCAACCTTCTAAAAAACTATCGGCCTATAACCTGTCTATCCACCACGTATAAAATCCTAACATCTATCCTGGCGGAGAAAACATATGCATTCATGGAGAAAACATATGCATTCATGGAGAAGAACGATATTTTCCCCATTGAACAAAAAGGGTGCCGCCGAGGCTCTTACGGATGCAAAGATCAACTGCTAATTAATCGTATGATCCTTGAAAACTATCACAACAAGTGCAGAAATCTCAGCACCGCATGGATTGACTATAAAAAGGCCTTCGACAGTATACCGCATCCATGGATCTTGAGATCGCTGGACATCTTCAAAATTTCCCCTGTGATTTCAAACTTCCTGAAGCACAATATGCCGTTGTGGAATACGAATCTCCAATTATACCACTCTAATGGAGTACTTGCCTCAGAAAATATAAACATCAACTGTGGAATTTTTCAAGGTGACTCACTTTCACCTTTAATATTCTGCATAGCCCTAATACCCCTTACAAGTGAATTAAACAGAACAGGGTATGGGTATAAAATTGCCAATAAAAAAATAAGCCATCTATTTTATATGTATGACTTAAAACTCTATGGTAAAGACAATAATGAACTTGAAGGCCTATTGCGCACCGTGAAAGCATTCAGCGATGACATCGGGATGGAGTTTGGACTTGAGAAGTGTGCCAAGGCCACTTTCCAGAAAGGGAAAGGGAAGACCACAAATTCAGTCGTGTTAGATGTTGACACAGTCATAAGAGAGCTTGAGCAAGAACAAACATACAAATATTTAGGGATAAATGAAGGCTCTGGTATTCAGCATGCAAGCATGAAAGAGAAGATCAGGAAGGAATGTTATAGGAGAGTTCGTGCAGTCCTGAAATCTGAACTAAAAGCACGTAACAAGGTGTTAGCTATAAATTCCTTAGCAGTTCCAGTTGTTACTTATAGCTACAATGTGTTGAACTGGAATATGAGTGAAGTAAAGAATATAGATAGGAAAATACGCAAGCTTCTGAGTTGTAATAGGATGCACCACCCAAAGGCCGACGTAGATCGCCTATATATATACACACATACATATGCATACACACACATATTAATAATAATAATAATAATAATAATAATAATAATAATAATAATAATAATAATAATGATAACGTATCTCTAAAAGAAATGGAGAAACTTTCAAAATACAAAGACCTGGAAATAGAGGTAACCAGAATGTGGAATCTAAAAGCAGAAACAATTCCTATCATAGTGGGTGCATTAGGCATGATAAAAAAATATTCAGACAAATACATAACAAAAACACCAGGACTTACAAACACATATAACATACAGAAAATTGCACTACTAGGCACTGCACACATCCTACGCAGAACACTTTCCATACAATAACCATCAGAGCATCACAACAAATCACAGCACATACCCAAGGCACACAGAGCTGCGCTCGGTAGTGAAGTGAAAGCACGATATAAAAAATATACTACTGAATAATAATAACAATAATA
>NW_021833269.1:10000-27500 GCF_006345805.1 Octopus sinensis
CTCGTGTCATTTCGTATCACGCAATTAAAACGTTTCATTTCTATATTTTCCGTTCAGTCGATATATCTTACGTGTATTTATTCTATCGAAATTTCTCTCTCTGTACACACACACACACACACACACACACACACACATATATATATATATAATATATATATACAACAATTTTGTGAGAAGGGGGTGAGTCAATTACATCAAGTCCAGTGTGAAACTTTTACTTCATTTATCGACCCCGAAAGGATGCATGGCAACGTCGACTCTGGCGCTATTCGAACTATAGATCTTGCCCGGTGTTCTATCGATTCGACCAGATCACTGCCTTACTACTACTACTACTACTACTACTACTACTACTACTACTACTAACAATAATAATAATAATAATAATAATAATAACAACAATAATTCTTTCTAATTTTGGCATAAAGCCAGCAGTACTGAAGGAAATCGATTGCATATCCATTAAGTAAATTATTTCAGCGAACGCCCAAAACGATAAGCTGACCAATGGTGGGTTTTGAAGTCGGTGGCTGTTCGATATTTTTTGTTCGACGCACTAACAATTCTGCCAGCTCCCTTCATTGAATAACGGTTTCTGATTTCGGTAGAAGACCAGTAATATCAAAGGGATGAATATTAGTCGATAGCACTGAGCCTACCATTTCCATTGAACGCTCTTTTACCGACTCTCCAACAAGATAAAAGAGAAAACCCTCCGCAACATAATTCGAACCCTGCAAACGTAAAGCGACAGAAAATACTTCTAAGTACTCGTGAGCATTTCTCAATGATGGGGCGTGGCTATTATATGCATCCAAAATATATCTGTGTGACCGGCAATATACTTATATAGATGTACACCCTTCACACCTCTCGTCTGGGCAGACATACCACTGCACATAGTTGCAGCATTGTTCTGCAGACTAACTGAAAACTACTGTGCAGTTTCATAACTATACGCCAAGTTTTGTCACACAAAACGATATTTGTTTCATAACACCTATATCTTTATCTAGATGCATACATGCATAATAATACATAATAGTACATACTTACATATATACATATAAATATATATGCCTCTCTGTGTGTGTGCATTCATGGGTGTTTTTGTATTCTTCTTTCCTATTTTTCGCTAATTTTATATCATTCCATTTCGATTTCCAGCTATTTTTATGTTATACCCGCTATTTTTCGTATTATCTATGGCATTTTCGCATTATTCGTTCTACATCGCTGTCTGATTGTTCCCCCTTCATTTTCTTTATTTAAATTTTTTTTTCTATTTCGTTGTTCGGCATTATTATATTACTGCTTAATTCAGTTTACTTTTTTTTCTTTTAGTTATTTTCATATTTGATTTCTTTCTCTTTATTTCCTCCATGCTAATATTTTTTGTCTTCTTTACAACGTTGATTTATTTCGTTTTTCGTCATGTTACGTCGATCAATTTTTTTTAGCAACTCTTTTATTTTTCTTCGTTTTTTTCATTCATTACATGCTATACGTTCGCGGTTTATCTTATTTTAAGCTATTTCTATATCATCCCATTACAGATCCAGCTTTTTGTATGTTCTTTTTTTATTTAATTTTTGTTGTTCTTTTCCTTTAGCTTAAATATCCAAATTCATGTGTTCGATATTAAGAAAAAACCCCAAAACAAAACTAAAACAAATACCAACGATATATCTATTCCAGACGTGTAACATTTTATTTCCACTTTCATACACATATTTCTATAAAAAATATGGCTGTCTCAATTCATCAGGATAGATTACCGACAGACCAAATGTCAATAGTTCGTCTCGTATCTTCTCTACAGAGACCAATCACAGAATTTGTAAAACATTTAGCTATGTCCTTTTCCGTTCTAGGTTCGAACCCCGCTGGAGTTAACCATTTCAATTCTTTAAGCAATTTTCTCTCGGCTTATTTTCGAACATGAGGTCACCGTCAAGATTTGAATGGAGCATTTACATGTATATTATCACCTTTATTTGCCACAGCCTATTCTCTAAACTTACCACATGGTTCTGTTCAATCGAGGGGAATAATAAATCAGTGATGAGAACGTATAATAAACACACACACACACACACACATACACACACAGAGGCACGCACGCACATATATATGTGTGTCATGATTGACTGCTAGCTCTAAAAGCTTCTTTTTTTTATTCTCTTTGTATATTTCCTCAAATTCCTTTCTGTTGAAGAGCGTAGGCTCGAAACGTAAAATACCTTCCCCAACGTTAAACTAATACAGCTGTTTGTAGTTTATACAGCTGTTTTTCTTCTTTTGTTTTTCTAGAAATTTCAACTATATATGTATATAAGTATGTATATAAATTAAGTATATATATATATATAAAAATATATATATATATAGAAATATATATGTAAATATGAATGTGTGTCTGTGTTTGTATGTAAGAGTATGTGTCTATCTTAACCTTATTCAGGGCTCCAAGATCTGGTAATAAAATTGAGAAATTTACCCCTGAACTGAAAGACTATCCGTTTTGTTAACAACAAACTACCCTCTAAACCAGGGGTTCTTAACCATCTTATTAATCTATGAACCCCTTTGATTACTATTTTATTCTGATGGACCCCTATAACTATTTTATGCTGAAAACCTAGTTTTATAGAAACTTCTTTCAAACTTCTTATTTTGTTTTGCATACATAACCTTGTATAGGTTCGACTAAGTAAACTGTAAAAGAAAGAAACCCAGTTGTTTCTTGCAATACTTACCAATATACATCTAAAGCAAAATATTTTCAGGACCCCGTGAAATACTATTTTGGATCCCCAATTTACTATTTTGCTACGTGGACCACCATAAATCTTGAATGGACCCTGGTTGAGAACCACTACCCTAAATGCTTGCAAAGCCCCATATTTCTGCGACTATAAGAATAAATTCGTAATGAGAACGGACCCTCTGACGGGTTTCTACGTAGTTTCTGTCTTACCGCAAGGCTTGCATTCAGAATGAATTTCAACCTATGACATCCGTCATTCGTTACAAAAAACATCTACATGATACAAATCTTGTGATAGATTTTCAATCTTTGGCCTATGACCACCAATAGTAATCGAATGGATCTTATCGATTTCATTAATTGCATTACACACTCTGCACTGCGATTGAACGCAGTTTTCATATAAAATTTGGAATATTATCTAAAATATTATGGAACTGTAATCTGGTTATCAAATTTTAGAATCAGCGTTCAAAGAATTAAGAATGCTCAAGAAAATGGTATTCTGTGGAATTTGAGCATTGGATCTCTTAGATTGTTATCTCAGGAATGTCTGCTTGTTCGTTCTTCAAAAAATTTCAATTACCAGAATTATAATTGTCAAATATTCAGTACAAGTAATACTCGATTTTATTTTCTCATTTGTTTTATTTCATTATTTTACTGAAGTCATTCAATAATTTTCAAATTTTGATATCTTAATTTTTGATTTTCATTCTTATACTTTTTCCATGAAGAAACATAATCGAATATTAGAATTGGACAGTGATGATACAGAGTCGAAATTCTTCAAGTATTAAATTAAGATCATTAATGAACTTAAAATATCAACTTGATATTCCAAAAGATAACACTCGATATTCTTCACAAAATTTCTAAGAATGAAAATAATATTTCATCTAATTAAGTTTTGCGACGGACTTCCAAAGCTCATTTCAATTTAGTTTTTCTGTCAAAGCCTCCTAAGTTCTGTATAATGATTCTGTTAGAAATGAATATGATTTGCTTCTGAAAATAAACATTTAAAATGTCTTGTGCGACACAAATAGTTTCTTTGACAAACATGGTGGTTTTCATTAAGATGAAAAGAACATAAGAGATATTATTATAGATGGAGACTTGTCTTGCGAAACCTACAAAATGAATGATATAGTGTAGTGGGATAAACGCTTGCACTATTTTCTACGTTGTTTAATCAGTAAAACAAGCCGCGTCTTTGTAAATTATGATATAGAAAAAACAGAAGCAGAATTTATATACGGATTTAATTCCATTACGTTTTGGTAATATCACGTGGAATCATCGCAGAGCACTAATTATATCACCGAGCTACGTTTAAGAAAGTGAATCCATAAAAATTATTATTGAAGAACGCGCAATTATAAACGTTCAATAAACACTTGAGTTAGAGTTTAGCCGGGTTTCAATTTCGATTTGAAGTTAGGGTAAGCTCTTCGGCTACGGTTACGGTTAGGTTTACGATTATGTTTAGGATTATTAAACCATGTTCACAAAGTTGAGTAAGTTTGTACAGATTCTTTTCAAGACTATCATTTTAATTGTGTGATACGAAATGCTACAGATCTAAAAGCCAAAATGATTCTTGCTATGGAATTTGAGAACACAACTTCAAAACAAATCAATACTTATTTCTCTTGTCCTCACAATCGATTTCATATGTAAAGTTGATTGAATGTCAATAACTGATGCTCCACCGTTTACGACGACGCGTATTCTAGTTAAGCCGTTTTACGGCTTCTGGCTCAAGTAGCGTGAGATAAGGCTTCTGGCTCAAGTAGCGTGAGATAAGGCTTCTGGCTCAAGTAGCGCGAGATAAGGCTTCTGGCTCAAGTAGCGCGAGATAAGACTTCTGGCTCAAGTAGCGTGAGATAAGGCTTCTGGCTCAAGTAGCGCGAGATAAGGCTTCTGGCTCAAGTAGCGTGAGATAAGGCTTCTGGCTCAAGTAGCGTGAGATAAGGCTTCTGGCTCAGGTAGCGCGAGATAAGGCTTCTGGCTCAAGTAGTGTGAGATAAGGCTTCTGGCTCAAGTAGCGTGAGATAAGGCTTCTGGCTCAAGTAGCGCGAGATAAGGCTTCTGGCTCAAGTAGCGCGAGATAAGGCTTCTGGCTCAAGTAGTGTGAGATAAGGCTTCTGGTTCAAGTAGCGTGAGATAAGGCTTCTGGCTCAAGTAGAGCGAGATAAGGCTTCTGGCTCAAATAGCGTGAGATAAGGCTTCTGGCTCAAGTAGCGTGAGATAAGGCTTCTGGCTCAAGTAGCGTGATATAAGGCTTCTGGCTCAAGTAGCGTGAGATAAGGCTTCTGGCTCAAGTAGCGCAAGATAAGGCTTCTGGCTCAAGTAGCGCGAGATAAGGCTTCTGGCTCAAATAGCGTGAGATAAGGCTTCTGGCTCAAGTAGTGTGAGATAAGGCTTCTGGCTCAAGTAGCGCGAGATAAGATTTCTGGCTCAAGTAGTGTGAGATAAGGCTTCTGGCTCAAGTAGCGTGAGATAAGGCTTCAGGCTCAAGTAGTGTGAGATAAGGCTTCTGGCTCAAGTAGCGTGAGATAAGGCTTCTGGCTCAAGTAGTGTGAGATAAGGCTTCTGGCTCAAGTAGCGTGAGATAAGGCTTCTGGCTCAAGTAGCGTGAGATAAGGCTTCTGGCTCAAGTAGTGTGAGATAAGGCTTCTGGCTCAAGTAGTGTGAGATAAGGCTTCTGGCTCAAGTAGCGTGAGATAAGGCTTCTGGCTCAAGTAGTGTGAGATAAGGCTTCTGGCTCAAGTAGTGTGAGATAAGGCTTCTGGCTCAAGTAGCGCGAGATAAGGCTTCTGGCTCAAGTAGCGTGAGATAAGGCTTCTGGCTCAAGTAGCGCGAGATAAGGCTTCTGGCTCAAGTAGCGCGAGATAAGGCTTCTGGCTCAAGTAGCGTGAAATAAGGCTTCTGGCTCAAGTAGCGTGAGATAAGGCTTCTGGCTCAAGTAGCGTGAGATAAGGCTTCTGGCTCAAGTAGCGTGAGATAAGGCTTCTGGCTCAAGTAGTGTCAGATAAGGTTTCTGGCTCAAGTAACGTAAGATAAGGCTTCTGGCTCAAGTAGCGTGAGATAAGGCTTCTGGCTCAAGTAGCGCGAGAGAAGGCTTCTGGCTCAAGTAGCGCGAGCTAAGGCTTCTGGCTCAAGTAGCGTGAAATAAGGCTTCTGGCTCAAGTAGTGTGAGATAAGGCTTCTGGCTCAAGTAGTGTGAGATAAGGCTTCTGGCTCAAGTAGCGTGAGATAAGGCTTCTGGCTCAAGTAGCGTGAAATAAGGCTTCTGGCTCAAGTAGTGTGAGATAAGGCTTCTGGCTCAAGTAGCGTGAGATAAGGCTTCTGGCTCAAGTAGCGTGAGATAAGGCTTCTGGCTCAAGTAGTGTGAGATAAGGCTTCTGGCTCAAGTAGCGTGAGATAAGGCTTCTGGCTCAAGTAGTGTGAGATAAGGCTTCTGGCTCAAGTAGTGTGAGATAAGGCTTCTGGCTCAAGTAGTGTGAGATAAGGCTTCTGGCTCAAGTAGCGTGAGATAAGGCTTCTGGCTCAAGTAGTGTGAGATAAGGCTTCTGGCTCAAGTAGCGTGAGATAAGGCTTCTGGCTCAAGTAGCGTGAGATAAGGCTTCTGGCTCAAGTAGCGTGAGATAAGGCTTCTGGCTCAAGTAGTGTGAGATAAGGCTTCTGGCTCAAGTAGTGTGAGATAAGGCTTCTGGCTCAAGTAGCGTGAGATAAGGCTTCTGGCTCAAGTAGCGTGAAATAAGGCTTCTGGCTCAAGTAGTGTGAGATAAGGCTTCTGGCTCAAGTAGCGTGAGATAAGGCTTCTGGCTCAAGTAGCGTGAGATAAGGCTTCTGGCTCAAGTAGCGTGAAATAAGGCTTCTGGCTAAATTAGTGTGAGGTAAGGCTTCTGGCTCAAGTAGCGTGAAATAAGGCTTCTGGCTCAAGTAGCGTGAGATAAGGCTTCTGGCTCAAGTAGCGTGAGATAAGGCTTCTGGCTCAAGTAGCGTGAGATAAGGCTTCTGGCTCAAGTAGTGTGAGATAAGGCTTCTGGCTCAAGTAGCGTGAGATAAGGCTTCTGGCTCAAGTAGCGTGAGATAAGGCTTCTGGCTCAAGTAGTGTGAGATAAGGCTTCTGGCTCAAGTATCGTGAGATAAGGCTTCTGGCTCAAGTAGTGTGAGATAAGGCTTCTGGCTCAAGTAGTGTGAGATAAGGCTTCTGGCTCAAGTAGCGTGAGATAAGGCTTCTGTCTCAAGTAGTGTGAGATAAGGCTTCTGGCTCAAGTAGCGCGAGATAAGGCTTCTGGCTCAAGTAGTGTGAGATAAGGCTTCTGGCTCAAGTAGTGTGAGATAAGGCTTCTGGCTCAAGTAGCGTGAGATAAGGCTTCTGTCTCAAGTAGTGTGAGATAAGGCTTCTGGCTCAAGTAGCGCGAGATAAGGCTTCTGGCTCAAGTATCGCGAGATAAGGCTTCTGGCTCAAGTAGTGTGAGATAAGGCTTCTGGCTCAAGTAGTGTGAGATAAGGCTTCTGGCTCAAGTAGCGCGAGATAAGGCTTCTGGCTCAAGTAGCGCGAGATAAGGCTTCTGGCTCAAGTAGCGTGAGATAAGGCTTCAGGCTCAAGTAGTGTGAGATAAGGCTTCTGGCTCAAGTAGCGTGAGATAAGGCTTCTGGCTCAAGTAGCGCGAGATAAGGCTTCTGGCTCAAGTAACGTGAGATAAGGCTTCTGGGTCAAGTAGTGTGAGATAAAGGGTCTGGCTCAAGAAATTTACCCGACATTAAATTTGCAACGCACAAAATAATGTATGTATTTAAATTTAAGGTGTAATAGATAACCAAGAGAAATAATAGACGTAGCCGAATTGCAAATGGGTGAAAATACGAATTGGTATCACAAAGTTCGCGGACTAGTTCTGTAGCACACCAACAGATGGTAGCACACCGCTGTGTGTATATCGAGAGCTTGTGGTGACCTTCATGCGGCAGTGTGCCGAGAGACATCACAATGTTTACTTCGTAAGTTATGAAATTTGTGATTTTGTGATCACGTGTATGGTGGAGTCTGCGATTTTGTCATAGACGGAAACAAAGAGTCAGCGTAAAATTTTGTGTTAAACTTGGGAGGTCTGCTACAGAGGCATTGAGCATGATTCGACAAGGTTATGGCGACGAGGTAATGGGTCAAGCACAATGTTTCGAGTTGTACAAAATGGTTATTTCGAAGGAGACGAGGCTAAAATTAAGTTATTGTTTTTCATTAAACACAAATAGTCCAGGGACAATTCGATACGACCGCGCACTAGCTATTAGGACTGAGGTGTTTAGGTGTTCATGAGTTCTAAAATGGAGACAGAACGTTTTCCTTTACTATCGGACGTATTTTGAAATGCTAATATAAGTTCGTGTTGAATCCATTTACTTTCGATAGACCATCTGCTATTTACTGAGATTTTGGTGAACTCAACATTTGTTAAAGTGAAACCCGGTGGGATGCTGGTGGCAGTGGGACAGCAAGACTTGCTGCCAGTCTATCCACTTGACAGGTTGTACTGTGTTAGTGGGTTATATGTTACGAGTAACATCCTGAGAGACATTTTACTTATATCCACGAACATAAATCCCTCCACACATATGCATTTAGTGATATATATATATATATATAGTATGTGACCTCGTCTGTATCACTAGCGATTTTTTCCCCTGTCTTCCCTTCTCGGGATCTTTCCTTCTCCTATGTTTCCGACGAAGAGCTCCGCTCGAAACGTCAATCTCTCCTTCTTCCCTTCTTTCCTGAGCGTCCAATAATACTTTATTTGTTCCACGTCCTCGCGTTGTTGTTTTTTGGTTTTGTTTTCTTGTTTGGATTAATTATATATATATATATACATACATACTCCAACTGTATGCCCTCTTGCATGGCCGCAGCTTCAAGGAGAAATAATTTAGAGAAATATATGTGCGCATGTGTGGGTGTATGTGTGTATAAATATAAATAAATATATATGATACGTACGTACATAAATACATACATACATATATATATATATATATATATATATATATATATATATATATATATATATATATATATATATATATATATAATTTTATTTATTTTATAGAAGGAGCTTCTACAGGACTAGAACTGTTTCATTCAAAAGAAATCATCAGGAAGTGGATCTGAAAATAAACCATATCTTTTTCAATCTCTGATGATTTCTTTTGAATGAAACAGTTCTAGTCCTGTAGAAGCTCCTTCTATAAAATAAATAAATTAATTTACTCTACTATGTATTGAGTACTTTATTTACTGTGGTTAACCCCGACTCAACCCGGGACCTACATATATATATATATATATATATATTATATATATATATATATATATATATATATAATATATATATATATGTATATGTATGTATAAGTATATGCATATATATATATGTGTATGTGTGTGTGTGTCGTGTTTTCCGTGTGTATGACTGGGCATGTATATCGATGCGTACAACCGCCATCGTACAATTCCTGTGTGCAACTGCTCCGCTGGAACCACTGTAGAAGTTAATTCCTTAAGGCGCAATCTACCAAGATCCTACGCAGAAGCACGTGACTCTGTTACAAAATGATTAACAACATAACGATGCCTGTGCAAATATTACAAATAACCCGAGAAGCAAGAACTGATAGGGTGTTGCCAGAAGATTGTGGATCAGAAAATAAACCATATCTTTTTCAATCTCTGAATTTGTTTTGGCAAATATTTCTTTTATCAGATCAGTGTAAAGCGATGATAGCTTTTAAATGTTTGGTCAAATGTCAGGAGATACCGAAGAAGCATCCGTGTGTCATAAATCAATATTTGAACGCAAATGATAAACAAAGGTGTTTCGCTGGAATTCATTCTTCTCAGTTCTGATAAGGCCATATTAGGTATCACAAAAATTCCATTGATGTTTCGAAGCCGAACTTTTAAACAATGGAAAAATTAGATAAAATAATTTTGAAGAAATCTATTAATACTCCAGAACAAAATAATTGTTATTAACAACAACTACAAGAACAGCAAAGACAATAATGATAAGAAGAAGAAGAATTATTTGTATGATAGTAATGATATTTAAAAGTCATAACAATGGCTTCAAATGTTGGAAGAAGACCAATAATTTCGGGAGAGAGGATAAGTTGTTTATATCAAATCCAAAACGGAGAAAAGAACGAAATGGACCTCGGCGGAGTTTGTACCCAGAAAGTAAAGACGGGTAAAATTCGCTAAGCATTTTATCTGATGTGCTAACGAGTCTGTCAGACCAGACTACCGCTTTTGTAATAATAATAACAATAATAATAATAATATTAATAATAATAATAATAAATGCCCTGAGGCAGTACCAGGCAGTGGCTCTCATGGCTTCTGATCTTAACTGATTGGAAGTGTTATCATGTACATTGTTTTGTCTTGGTATAAGAAGATGTGCTACAGCAAATAGTCTGCTCAATACCACAGATTTGCTTGTCAGTTGTTTGACCTTAACCAGTTGATTATGTCCCTTAGTGGCTGACGATATGTGCATCTCTGATCACGAGCAGAAGTAGTGGGGGAGCATCATAGCCATATGTTGAGAGGGATTCTTTGGGGTTTGAATAATTCACCTCTGGAAACATGGGTGGTTCTTTCAACATCCTTAAACAACCCTTATTCAGGGACCTTTTGAATGGGATGGGCTACTCAACCTGAAGAAAATTCTAACTGGGCCCCACCTGCAAGGTCATGTGCTGTTTATCTTGATATGAGATCACCATGTCGCGCACATATGGTTGTGTACCCTTATCAGACGGGTAGTCATGATGGGTATATTTGGCTTCGCAGATTTTACCCCAGTGTCACTTTGATGGCATGCACTGCTCTCTCACTCAAAAATAATAATAATAATAATAATAATAATAATAATAATAATAATAATATAATAATAATAATAATAATAATATTTCTGCTACAGTGACACAGCGATGAAAACGTCTGAATTGGGGCATTGGATACATTAACTAATGATATAGACAAGTGGCTGAAGGAAATTGAAATAGAATGACCGGTAGAGCTCCTACAGAAAGGATTATCAGGAATGTTCTGAGCACTTGAAAGACTGCTGGAAACTTGTGGATACCTAAGGTTACAGGTAGCAACCCGCTACACAAATAAATCCTACCAGGAATAAGACCGAACATGAGCCAAACCAAAATAATGGCGCAGGAGAGGCTGTGCTCCAGCATGGCCGCAGTCAAATGACTGAAACAAGTAAAAGAATAAAAGAATAGAAGAATATGTTCTGATGCATTACCAGTCACTAGTTCTCGTGGTTTCTGACCTTAACTGATTGGAAGTGTTATCGTGTACATGATTTCTCTTGGTATAAAGGATGAACTACAGTAAATTTTCTGCTGAACACCGCAGATTTGCTTATCATCTGCTTGACCGTAACCATTTGAGCATGTCCCTTCATATCTGACAATACGTGTATCTCTGATCGCAAACACAGTCTATGGGTCATTGTCATGTGTTCTGGTATCGGGTGGATCCAGCAGATCGAGATTGTAGGGTGTGACGTTCAATACCGTGTATGCGCTCCCTGGGTGTTCAAAACGGTCATGCACCATCGGTACATGGAGTGCTTGAAGCGGTTCACAAGAGCCATTGGCACTTGTGCCCATAACCTATGGAAAGCTACATCCAGTTCCACACGATTTGTCGGCCTTAGGCCCACCTGGTTCAACCGTCTCTGGATTTCATCCCATAATTGTTCAATTGGGTTCAAATCCGGGCTGAGAGCCGGCATGGTTCTGATGTTGCGCTAACTCCCGAAGTCCATGGTGGCCCTTGCCGAGTAGGCGGAAGTATTATTTTGCTGGAATACGTGGTTATAGAGACGCGAGAAGAAGGGCACGATGTGAGGTTTTAGGATCTGGTCAACGTACCACTGTGCTGTGATACCATTCCCGCTGCCTGCACCATTTTGGAACACATGGGGCCCAATTCTCTGATTCAGGCCTATAGCACCCCCAAACCACCCCACGCGTCTCTCCATGACATATGTGTCTCTGTAGCTTTTACCCCTCCTACGTCACTACTTCACTCTGCCATCCAAAGCAGAAACACAGTACTGGCTCTTGTCAGAGTAGACTATCGACCTCCATTGTTGATGCTGCCAATGTCGGTACTTTGCAGTCCACTGTATTCGTACTTGACGGTGGCGGGCAGTGAGGACAGTCTTTCGAGCAGGACGATGGCAACGCAGGTTATTTTTTATTCATTTCCTTTCTCTTTCCTTCATGTTTTCGAGTAAACAGCTATACAACTTGAAAACTGTCAAACTGTCGTGTTAATGGCTCCATTACTTCAACAATGTCGTTATCGAAAAATAAAGGTTATTGTTATTGTTAATATTCCTCTTTGTGTTCTTTGTAATTAGCCCTCTGAAGTAAAAGAAACCATACTGCATGAAACAGAGATTTCAGCAAACAATCCTCTCCATACACTGAACCGGGAAAGAAACGCAATTTTTTCAAATGTCATTTTTTATGGTAAATTCTGAAAATTCATTTCGGGGATGTAAGTAAATATTCCAAGACTGAGACCGGAATTGCAGGCAATCCTTCAACTTTCCCTGAAACGAGACGCCAAAACGCACCTGGGTTGAATGCTATAGATGGCAGTCACAAACAATTGTCATGAAAACCAAAATGCACGTGCATCTCGTAGAGGTTATCGGTTTAAAAATTAGCTCGACCCATGTTCCTGGTATTCGTAATTCGAATGCATCAGTTAGGACCTGATCGTCTTCAGCGCAGAGAGTACAAGCTATCGGCTGATAGCAGGATTGCGTATCCTGTTTGTTGCGAAAACTTACAATGTCTATGTCAGCACCATCTATCGCCCGCAACAGCGATACAACAATACCTATTTCTATTTCTTTATTACACACAAGGGGCTAAACACAGAGGGGACAAACAAGGACAGACATAGGTATTAAGTCGATTACATCGACCCCAGTGCGTAACTGGTACTTAATTTATCGACCCCGAAAGCATGAAAGGCAAAGTCGACCTCGGCGGAATTTGAACTCACAACGTAACGCAGACGAAATACCGCTAAGCATTTCGCCGGGCGTGCTAACGTTTCTGCCAGCTCGCCGCCTTACAACAATACCATCGCGATACAACAATACCATCAGCACTGCAGACCACTTGACGTTGTTCCATGTCGTCGCTGATGGGTCGCTATCTAGTGCCAATGGCCTCGCTAGCTGTCACACTGAAGCAATCATGGCGGTGTTGCAGGTGGATTAAGCGGTCCTTCATAGGCGTGGTCATCTGAGCGCGCCCTATGCGGGCACGGTCTGCAGTGCTGATGGTATTGTTGTATCGCTGTTGCGGGCACTAGATAAGGCTTACACAGACATTGTAAGCTTTCGCAACAAACAGGATACGCTGCCCTGCTATCAGCCGATAGCTTGTACTCTCTGCGCTGCTGACAATCGTGTCATAACTGATGCATCCGAATTACGAATACCAGGAACATGGGTCGAGCTAATTTTTATACACATAACCTCTACGAGATGCACGAGCATTTTGGTTTTCATGACAATTGTTTGTGACTGCCACCGATGCCATTCAACCCAGCTGCGTTTTGGCGTCTCGTTTCAGGGAAAGTTGAAGGATTGCCTGCAATCTCGGGCTCAGTCTTGGAATATTTACACTTACATCTCCGAAATAAATTTTTAGAATTTACCATTAAAAAATGACATTTGAAAAAATTGCGTTTCTTTTCCGGTTCACTGTATAGAGAGGATTATTTGCTGAAATCACTGTTTCATGCAATATGGTTTCTTTTACTTCAGAGAGCTAATTGCAAAGAACACAAAGAGGAATATTAACAATAACAATAACCTCTATTTTTCGATAACGACATTGTTGAAGTAAAGGAGCCATTAAAACGACGGTTTGACAGCTTTCAAGTTGTATAGCTGTTTACTTGAAAACATGAAGGAAAGAGAAAGGAAGTGAGTAAAAAACAACACGTGGTGTGAAAAATACGTAAACTCTTAGAAGATGCAACCCTCCCGAGATAGAAGAACCTCCACCAAGAGCCAATCAAGGATCCCGCGGTATCCCAGTCTTAACCTAACCACCACCAAGGGAACGAAACCTCACCCGTATGTTGTTCTCTAATATAGAGGCGTGGGCAAGGCGGCGAGCTGGCAGAAACGTTAGCACGCCGGGCGAAATGCCGAGCGGTATTTCGTCTGCCGTTACGTTCTGAGTTCAAATTCCGCTGAGGCCGACTTTGCCTTTCATCCTTTCGGGGTCGTTTAAATAAGTACCAGTTACGCACTGGGGTCGATATAATCGACTTAATCCCCTTGTCTGTCCTTGTTTGTCTCCTCTATGTTTAGCCCCCTGTGGGCAATAACGAAATAAATATAGAGGCGTGGGCCTAGATTATTTACGTTTACCCTAAATATTTCTGCCACGGTTACCAAACTGTTAACTTCGGCCCAGTGCGTCCATGCTGCCAACAAAGCACGCGGAATTCTGTTCTTGATTCGACGGTCATTCGGAATGCTCACAGCAACCATATTCCTACTCTATGTCACGCTGGTGAGACCCATATTGGAGTATGGGATTCAAGCCTCTTCTCCTTATCTCCTCAAAGACATACAGCATCTCGAAAGAGTCCAGAAGCTGGCTACCCGCATGGTTCATGGTCTCAAAAATTTGTCCTACGAAGAAAGGCTGAGGACGCTCGACCTTTATTCCCTGGAAAAACGCTGCCGCCGTGGTGATCTCATTCTCGCCCACAACATCATAAGCGGAAAGTGTAACCTCTCGAGCGTCGGCTGCGAGGTCATTCCGAAAAGCTCTACCTGCGACGATTTCATCTCAATCGAAGGAGAGGAGCTTTCTCCGTCCGGGTTGCGGATCCGTGGAACAAGCTGCCAGACGAGATGGTGAAGATGCCGACGACCGCTCAGTTCAAAGTCTCCCTTGACCTCAAGTGGCCTGAACTCTTTACATGAACACCACCCTGTACTTAACTCCATGTCCCCCTACATGGCCTTGCTATTTGCTTTTGAGCCAAAAAATTAACTAACTAACTAACTAACATATAGAGGCGTGGGCCTAGATTATTTACGTTTACCCTAAATATTTCTGCCACGGTTACCAAACTGGAAAAGGGCAGAACATGTGGGTTTCTCCTTGTCCCCCAATAATTTCCTTAACAAGTGGGACTTTTATAAAAAAAATATCAATGAAGTAATGAATGAAGCCGAAAGTGTCTGACCCTCAATCATTTCAGGCTCCTCAAACAAACAACCCCTTTCCCTATAATTTCTAGACAGAAGAATACTGTCTGTCCTGCCTTGTTAAAGTGAGAAATTGATATGATGATGACGATGATGATGAAGATGATGATGATTGTGTTGATGTTGATGATGATGATAATGATGATGATGTTGATGTTGATGATGTTAATGTTGATGATGATGATGATTATGTTGAGGATGATAATTATGCTGCTGCTGCTGATGATGATGATGATGATTATGTTGATAATTATGTTGTTGTTGATGATGATGATGATGATGATGTTGATGATGATGATGATGTTGATTATGGTGATGATGATGTTGATGTTGATGATGATGTTGATTATGGTGATGATGATGTTGCTGTTGATGATGATGATGATGATCATCATCATCATGGTCATGATTATGTTGATGATGATGATTACGTTGTTTTTTATGATGATGATGATGATGATGAATGTGATTATGTTGATGATGATGATAATTATGTTGTTGTTAATGATGAGGATGATGATGATGATGATGCTACTGATGATGATTATGTTGATGATGATGAGGAGGAGGAGAAGGAGGAGGAGGATGGTGCTCACGATCCTGAACACCATCATCACCATAGCCATGATCATAATCATGTTCACTTGTATAGACTCAAAAACTTAGTCGAAATTATAAACTTTTAAATTTTAGTTTAATTTTAATTACAAAACAGGTGTATCATGTATAATTATTTAATTAAAACAGAAAACACTAATTAAGACCTAGAAGATAAACACAGGTAAAAATGTTGCCAAAATATTCTAAATATAATCAAATCAGAGTTTATTTTTTAATTATTTCTTATCTTCTCAGACTTGTCGTTCAATTCACGTTTACATTTTTTTAAATGTTTTAAATCCATTTTAATTAATTTTATGTTTATAAATAAATATATTAAAACTTCGTTTTAATAATCGCACAATAGATTTTATACTAAACGAAAGCTGTTTAGCAATAGTTCAATCATGACTTAGTAGATCGATACTCGCTATCGTTTCCAGTCGCAACTCTCCCGACATATTTTTACGCATTTTTCGTTCGTTTTAGGTGTCTTTATTTACCGAATCACAGCAGCGCTGTTGTGGCATATTGTGTGTCTGTGGGGGATTCTAGAGCAAAGGAATCGTATTTCTTTTCTGGTATGAACACAATTGACTACTTACATAGACAGGAATAATGTAAATGCGGAGCAAAAGAAGTTATGGAGATGCAGAGACATGAAAGGGAACAGGGGGAAAGCGGAAGAATAAAAATGGACTCCGTTATGGACAGGAAGTATAATTATCGAACCAGAATAAATCAATGGTAAAGTGGTTTCGGAGAGATTTGAACTCGAACACAGGAATATAGATATTTTACGCCGCTTTAAACCAGTGGTTCACAAAGCGGGCATTATTGCTTCCCTGGCGATAATGGGGTGGCAATTCATGTAAAAACAACAAAATAATGGGTTTATAAGGTTGTTTTATTTCTGAAATACAGTTGGTTTGAATTTGATTCAGAAAGAGGTCTATGTTTGTGATGGATAGTTGGGGTGGGTGCTAGGAATGTGGCCAGGGTGTCAAGCGGGCGGCAGCCCGGAAAAGTTTGGAAACCACTGCTTTAAACTATATTCTGTCCTCTGTCCAGACACAGTAAGACATCCCGACCCAACATTGTTATCCGTTTATAAGACTCGAAGTTGAACTTTTGAGGAAATTTGGTAGCAACTTAGCAAACATCTAAATACGTAGTCTTTTAGCGAAAGAAATTGAAAAGCAAGAAAAATGTGCAGGTAGGGATATGAGTGAATGCTAGCATATGAAGGTATAGCGAAAGAGGAAAACTATAAGTTCTGTGATGGGAGGAAATCTAAAAGAAAATATAAAATTTGCTATTTAATAACATTTTAATACACCCCTTCTTGGCATATTATACACATAACCACCATCCACTCTTAACACAACCAACAAGACAGCATTCCTACCTAGTTTCCAACCCATCCGCCGCATTGTCTCTCTTTCTCTCTGTCTGTCTGTCTGTCTCTCTCTGCCTCTAACTAATCATCTTTGTCACACCTTTGTATTTCTGCTTCTTCTGATAAAAGAATAACGTCTGACATATTCTTCCTACTCTAGGCACACGGCCCGAAATTTGGGGAGAGGGAGCCAGTCGATTAGATCGACCCCAGTACGCAACTGGCACTTAATTCATCGATCCCAAAAGGATGAAAGTCAAAGTCCACCTCGGCGGAATTTGAACTCAAAACGTAAATACAGACGAAACACCACTAAGTATTTCGCCCGGCATGCTAATGTTTCTGCCAACCCGCCGCCTTAACGTC
>NW_021833269.1:37500-62500 GCF_006345805.1 Octopus sinensis
TCTCCATTTCTTTTAGAGACACATTGTCATCTGCCGGTATTGATACATCAATTAGAAAGCAATTTTTTTCTTCATGATCTCTGACAACTATATCTGGTCTGTTGGCCTTAACTTCTCTATCTGTGTGTATAGGCATATCCCATGTCCCATATCCCATATCGGCATATCCCATATCTCGTTTTCTGTGACCTTTTCTGGTGTGTGCCTATACCATCTTTTTTCTGTTACTATTCCATAATGTTGGGATAGCTTCCAGTGTATGTAGGTTCCAACTCTGTCATGTCTGTGAATATATTCCTTCTTAGCCAGGACTGGGCAGCTAGAGATAATATGATTTATTGTTTCTTGTCCATCTCCACATATTCTGCAGTTACTTGTTATATTTCTTTTCATTACATGTTTTTGGTAATTTCTGGTGGGGAGGCTTTGGTCTTGTGCTGCAATTAAAAATCCCTCTGTCTCTGCTTTGAGTCCTTATTATTATTATTATTATTATTATTATTATTATTATTATTATTATTATATTATTATTATTATTATTATTTAATAATCTTATTTTTATCACGTGCTTTCACTGCACTAATGAGCGCAGCTCTGTGAGCCTTGGATACTTGCAGTGGTTTGTTGTGATGCTCTTATTTTTACTGTATTGAAATGTTTTACGTAGGATGTATTCTATGCACACAATTACGAGGTACTGGTTTCAATTCCTAGATCGTGTGATTTCCTGTGTCCTTGAGCAAAGTACTTCGTCTCACGTTGATCTGCGGTCACATCGACACATGGCGTATGGTACACGTTGTACCTTTTGAAGCAACGTCGATTTGATAAAGAGAGTGAGCTTAAAAGCATCACAGAAATTTGATCAATATAAGTAGACCATTTGTGCTCGTTGTTGAGCAGGATGTTGCAGAGCTGTCCCACAGTGAATTCGAGAGCCTAGCATCAATAGAATATGAGTTACTTGAGGTAGATTTCGCACATTTTCAAATATGAAAGTATACAATGAAAACGAGAAATATGATAAAGGAATATGTGAGGATTTATTTTATGAGAAACAGATAGAATCTTCAACTGAGGATAAAGAATATCATATCACGAAATTCAATGGTTGGAGAACAATATAGATGTATTAGAAAGAAACACTTGTTAAACAATAAAAAGTAAAGATTCCGTACAGTCACGACTGACCATGGGATTGCACCAAGCAAGGTTGTTTATGGAAGACCATCAGTCGACCATGTATACCAGCTTTCCCTCTTTACACCACCGATGTTGTCCAAGGGAAAGGCAAAGGGGCTGATACAGCTTAGCACCAGTGACGTCGCATCTCATTTTTACGACTGAGTGAACTGGAGCAACGTGAAATAAAGTGTCTTGCTCAAGAGCACAACACAGAGCCCAGACCGGTAGTCGAACTCATTACCTCATGATTGTGAGCGCGACGCTCTGATCACTGAGCCATGCGCCTTTAACAACTTAAGTTTTAGAGAAGGTGCGAAATCTAGTGGGTTAACAACTTCGATGCCGATCATAAATTCGTGGGTGCTTTTACAGGTCTGTCAGAAGTGTATTGTGGACTTGAGCAAGAAACTGTATTCTGCATTGCTCTGCTTATATTTACTCAGCTGGCGAGAATGCGTATCAAAACTTACTACATTATTTACATTATTTACATTATTTACATTATTTACATTATTTACATTATTTACATTTGAGAGATATTTATCCTCATCTTTTTTGTTGTTAACACCACGTTTCGGCTGATATACCCTCCAGCCTTCATCAGGAAATTTCGAACTCGGCTTCTTATTCCTAAGGTATTTTCGATGTTGTTGTTGTTGTTATTATTATTATTATTATTATTATTATTATTATTATTTATATTATTATTATTATTATTATTATTTATGGTACAGCTTGGAATCGAACTCGGAATCTTGGGGTTATTAGACCGCGCTCTTAACCACTACGTCGTGAGGTAGTGAGTTGGACTACCGGACTGGGCTGTGTGTTGTGATCTTGAGCAAGACACTTTATTTCACATTGCTCCAGTTCAATCCGCAGTAAAAATGAGATGCGACGTCACTGGTGCCAAGCTGTATCGGCCCCTTTGCCTTTCCTTTGGACAACATCGGTGGTGTAAAGAGGGGAAGCTGGGTTATGCTTGGTTGATTCATGATCTTCCATAGTAGTTGATCTGTTTCAGTTTAGGATAACTGACGAATCATTTGTATATCCGACAAACATACGGAATAATAATAATTATTATCATATTAGTAACATTAACAAGACTGACTATTATCCACAATGTTTCCTAACCATGCTGAAGTAATTATTTGTGCACTGCGCAAGAGTATCGCTTTTTTTCTCTTTGTCCACCACTCGTAATTTTTTTAAGATGGAGCAACAATAACGTCTGTCTTTGAACCCGTATTCAAGGAGGCAATAAGAAATATAGTTATATTAAGAAATAGACTCATGAAGCAAGCCAAATATGAGGATGATATACTCGTAACAATACAGAGATCAGAATGCTGAGAAATTAACGCAGACACTACTTATATTCAATTAAAAAAACACTTACAAAATATTCGATAATCACAATTATACAAATGAAATTTCTTCCTTATTCAGCGACTCCATTTCTAGACACAAACATCGAACTCAGACACATCGGATGGAACATGTTCATTTGCACCAAAGACGTAAACATGTTTATGTTGAGAGGCAGTGAGTTTCTAAGTATTATAGAAAAGGGTCTCTGGTAAAATACTACTTAGAAGACTATCTAGATTATTCTTATGAAATTCTTATGAAAAGTAATCATTAGATAAAGAAATCTTTCCCATTCTAATGCCATTAAGACGTTAATACGACGAGACAGAATGACTTCGTCTTTTGAAGTTCATAAGACGCCAGGCCTAATAAAAAAAATATAGATAAAATTAAGCGCGTAATGTGTATTTTAGTAATCAAATATAAACTAACTAATGAAAAGATGAACGCATCGTCAACAGCCTCTGAAACGAGATCATAACAGAAATTAAATTAAGTAATAAACCAACATTAATAATACATTATAAAAAAATCTGAATGAATAGTTTTCTTATTAAAAACAGAAAATTATCACTTCCAATATACGAACTATTAGACAAACTTCTACTGATTGATGCGATTTAAAACTTTGATTGCAGAATTAAAAGTTTTATATTTCACGACTGCAACTTCTCTATCTGGCCAAAAAAGCATGAAGTTGTCCTTCTGATTTCCTATGCATTTACTACAAGGAAGATTTAGTTCGCATTACACACAGCACTCAGTTCATGATATAAAATAATATTATTCAGGAACAAATTTCTAGCAAAGAAATATACACAAGCGCTGTCTTGTAGCAATATCCCCACTCCCAAAACAAATCCGATTACGTATTTTATATCTAATATTTATTCTATCCGTTCTTAGGTCGAACGAATAAATTAGTAAAACAACACTGCTTGTCAAGCGATCGCAGGACAAACACAATCAAATAGGCTCTTAAACGTACGCATGCACACGCAAAATATATATAAATACATACATACATACGTACATATATATATATATATATATATATATATATATATATATACAGAGAGAAAGAGAGAGAGAGAGAGAGAGAGGAGAGAAAGATAGATAGATAGATAGATAGATAGATAGATAGATAGATAGATAGATAGATAGATAGATAGATAGATGATAGATAGATGTGTGTGTATGTGTGTTATAATTTAGAAAAAAACAGTAAAATGTTGTCATTATAGTACTCGGAGTATCGAATGCTTGAGCGAAGAACTACGATACATTATCGTCGGGTATTAATGGCAACAGACGCTCTGAAAAACCATTGAATAAAAGGGAAGTTTCTCTAATAGGTAGTAAAATAAAAAGGAAAATAAGATAAAAAATACAAAGGTGACTATTACGATGTTATATTTACGCGTATCTAGGTCCATTTCTATGAAACAAGTGTAAAGGATTATGAAAAATGGAAACTATTATCTATTTTAACTTCCAATCAACTTCATTTGACTAATATGAATGAATTTGTTGAACTTTAGTGAGTTAAGTCATATACTGATAGAGTTAATACAAGCTTTCATACCTGTACAACTTTTTAAAAAACTTCGTCAGTAAAGTATGAAGAGCGGTGGTGCCCCAGCATGGCCGCGGCCTTCGGACTAAAACATTTTAAAGGATTTATAAAGCATTTGAAATCTAAGGAAAAAATTCCAATTAAAGGACGAACAAACATTCATCGGATATATATATATATATGTGTGTGTGTGTGTGTGTATATATATACATATGTCAATATATGTATGTATGTATGCATGTATGTATGTATGTATGTATGTATGTATGTATGTATGTATGTATGTATGTATGTAGATATTATTATAATTAATAATACCAACAATAATATAAGCGGGCAGCAAGCCTTATATTGAGAAAGGCAAATTCATGAATTTATAATTGATTATTAATTATAATTGATGGTCTACATTGAGGGTGTTTCTAGCAACGCTGGTAGTTCGATACCCTCAATTATAATTAATAATAATAATAATAATATATATATATATTATATATATATATATATAATATATATATATATATATATATATATATATATATATATATATATATATATATATTATATATATAATATATATATATATTATATATATATATATATATATATATATATATATATATAAGGAGCACTCCGTCGGCTGCGACGACGAGGGTCCCAGTTGATCCGAATCAACGGAACAGTCTGCTCGTGAAATCAACGTGCAGGTGGCTGAGCATTCCACAGACACGTAGTTCTCGGGGAGATTCAGTGTGACACAGAGTGGGACAAGGCTGACCCTTTGAAATACAAGTAGAACTCATTTTTGACAGCTGAGTGGACGAGAACAACGTGAAATAAAGTGTCTTGCTCAAGGACACAACACGCTGCCGGGTATTGAACTCACGACCTTACGATCATGAGCCGAATGCCCCTAACCACTAAGCCACGCGCCTTCACTATATACACACATACATATATAGATATAGGAGTGGATGTGTGGTAAGTAGCTTGTTTACCAACCACATAGTTCCGGGTTCAGTCCCACTGCGTGGCACCTTGGGCAAGTGTCTTCTACTATAGCCTCGGGCCGACCAAAGCCTTGTGAGTGGATTTGGTAGACGGAAACTGAAAGAAGCCCGTCGTATATATGTATATATATATATATATATATATGTGTGTGTCTGTGTTTGTCCCCCTAGCATTGCTTGACAACCGATGCTGGTGTGTTTATGTCCCCGTCACTTAGCGGTTCGGCAAAAAGAGACCGATAGAATAAGTACTAGGCTTACAAAGAATAAGTCCCGGGGTCGACTTGCTCGATTAAAGGCGGTGCTCGAGCATGGCCGCAGTCAAATGACTGAAACAAGTAAAAGAGTAAAAGAGATATATGTATACATATATATATACCTACATAAATAGATACATAAATATATTCTACATGGATGTATGTGTTTGTGTAGCATGTGAGTTTTACTGAAGATGCTGCTTAATAGTACAAGGAGTGTGTAGCTTAATAACATAATCAACGCTAACAGAATTGAAAATTGGTCATCGTTCGTTCCGAACACATATGACCATCTCTAATGCAAGTGGCCACTTAGCTTAACGCTTAGCACATCATTTGCTTTTCGACATTGACAACTGAATTGGCAGGATTGTAGGAGAATCAACATCGAATCTGACAGCATAATGTAGTGTTATTTGGAGATGGAAATAAATAGAAGAAAAACAGAGTACAGACTAACTACCATTCTCTAAATTGATGGATTTCATGAAATTATAAAACGTGGGAGAGATGAAACAATATTACTATTGAGATGGGAGTTGGTATTCCTTGAATTCTGCGCCGTAATTCTACAGAGTAGGATGTTGGATGTGCCGAGTTGACAGAGCGCGGGAGATAATAGATAGTTCTTTAATCGAAAAGCCGGATGATCGTAAGAAGGGCGTCTAGGCAACGCTGTCGACGTCAGTACTTTATTTGTATTTTATTTCATCATGAAGGCGGCGAGCTGGCAGCAACGTTAGCACGCCGGGCGAAATGCTTAGCGGTATTTCGTCTGCGTTACGTTGTGAGTTCAAATTCCGCCGAGGTCGACTTTGTCTTTCATCCTTTCGGGGTCGATAAATTAAGTACCAGTTACGCACTGGGGTCGATGTAATCGACTTAATACCTATGTCTGTCCTTGTTTGTCCCCTCTGTGTTTAGCCCCTTGTGGGTAATAAAGAAATAGGTATTTTATTTCATCGACATCGAAAGGATGATAAGCAGTCAACGTCAATCCTGACCAGACTCGATCTCGGAACGCAAAGCTCCGTAGCAGCAAAACTGAACATTTTTCTGACGCTTTAATGGCCAGATCGCCGCTTAATGCTACATCCTGCCTTGTTACAAACCGATGGCCATGAGAACAAAACCCACTTTGGACAACAGTGCATTTCGTCCTTGCAGGGTTTAAAAGATAAATGAATATGATTGACTTACGTTTTACCTTTTCATGTTTCAGTTATTAGACTGCGGCCACGCTGGGGCCTCGCCTTGAAGAATTTTTATTTGGATATACTTATATAGTACCCACGTTTTGCAACCGCTAGGTTAACACACGTACACCAGTTGTTAAGCGGTGATAGGGGAAGAAGAAAATACAGAAAGACACATACAAGTATGCGCCGGCACACACATACACACATATATACACACATACATAAATACGTACATACATTCATACATACATACAAAAATACTGTTGTTGATGTTGAAATTCCGATGTAGGAGCCGTTTCTTTCTCTATTGGCAAGAACTCTTGGAATAAAGCTGAATAATCACACACACACACGCAAACAAACATGCACAGCACAACATACACATGCTTAGATACATGCATACATACATACATATATACATACATACATACATACATACATACATACATACATACATACATACATACACACATACATACATACATACATACTCTTTTACTCTTTTACTGTTTCAGTCATTTCACTGCGGCCAGTTGGAGCACCGCCTTTAGTCGAGCAAATCGACCCCGGGACTTATTCTGTAAGCCTAGTACTATATTCTATTGGGCTCTTTTGCCGAACCGCTAAGTGGCGGGGACGGACGTAAACAGATCAGCACCGGTTGTCAAGCAATGCTAGGGGAACAAACACAGACACACAAACACACACACATATATATATATATACATATATACGACAGGCTTCTTTCAGTTTCCGTCTACCAGATCCACTCATAAGGCATTAGTCGGCCCGGGGTTATAGCAGAAGACACTTGCCGAAGATGCCACGCAGTGGGACTGAACCCGGAACCATGTGGTTGGTTAGCAAGCTACTTACCACACAGCCACTCCTGCGCCTATAACATGTGTATTTTTTAAAGGTAAAAACAAAACGAAACATCTGTACCGATCTGATGATGAATCTGCACCTACGCTTGGTTGATTTATAGTATTTAGATTAATATATCAGGTAATTTATGCAGTTGAATATGTTAAAGGTAGCTTCAGTGATTACCGTAGGAGTTGTGATTCGAAAAAGAGGGAAAGACATCGCTACGCAGATAACTATATTTAGCGGGCATCAGAGGAAAATTTAAAAGAGGCTTAAACGTAAACATTTCCAGGCAAGCTAAAAAATATGAATTTATATATCGAAGGGAAAGGCCAAGGGGCCGATACTGCTTAGCACCTGTGACGTCACAATTCATCTCTACAGCTGCGAGAACTGAAGCAACGTGAAATATAGTGTCTTAATCAAGAACACAACTCACAACCAGATACAGGAATTTAACTCGCTTTCTCATATTTGTCAGCCCGATGCTGTAACCACTGAGCCATGCGCCTTCACTTTTGCATATAAAATATATTTTTCTCATATATAATAATCTATAATTTTTATGTATTTATCTGGGCGTTTAAAATGATTTCTAAAAAGCAGCAAAGTATTATAAACTATCAAACTATGTTTAACACCAGGGCTAGAACCATGTTTTGATAATACTTATCTCAGCATTACAGACCATATATCACGTACCAATATAGCGCAGTATGATATCGGAATCGAAGTTCTAATTAATGGTACGTGGTACCTGTAGCCTGGGGTGACAGCATGGAGGAAGATACATGCACAGACATACGCACGTAACCCAATGATGGTGGCGGTGGTGGCAGTACTGGGGTAGTAGTAGTAGTAGTAGTAGTAGTAGTAAGCGTTTACTTTTGTTTTAGACAAGACGGTGACTTGCTTTCGCATATACATTTACAAGACACACACACATACATGCATAAATATGAATATATATACATATACACCTATAAATATAAAATAATATAATAATAATGATAAGAAGAAGAAGAAGAAGAAGAAGAAGAAGAAAAAAAAGAAAACGAAAAAGAAATAAAAGAAAAATAAGAAACAGAAGAAGAAAAAGGAGAAAAAGAAAAAAGAAAAGGAAGAAGGAGAAGAAAACGAATAATAATAATAATAATAATAATAATAAAATAATAATAATAATAATAATAATAATAATAAGAAGAAGAAGAAGAAGAAGAAGAAGAAGAAGAAAAAAAAGAAAACGAAAAAGAAATAAAAGAAAAATAAGAAACAGAAGAAGAAAAAGGAGAAAAAGAAAAAAAGAAAAGGAAGAAGGAGAAGAAGAAAACGAAAACGAAATATAATAATAATAATAATAATAATAATAATAAGAAGAAGAAGAAGAAGAAGAAGAAGAAGAGAAGAAGAAGAAAAAGAAGAGAAGAAGAAGAAGAAGAAAAAGAGAAGAAGAAAAAGAAAAGAAGAAAAAGAAAAAAAAGAAAAGGAAGAAGAAAACGAAATAATAATAATAATAATAATAAGAAGAAGAAGAAGAAGAAGAAGAAGAAGAAGAAAAAGAAAAAAAAGAAGATGAAGAAAAAGAAGAAAAAGAAAAGGAAGAAAAAGAAGAAGGAGGAGGAGGAGGAGAAGTAGTAGTAGTAGTTGTAGAAGAAGATGATGATGTTGATGATGACGACGACGACGATGAGAAAAAAGAAATTGGTTTTTTGTATTTGCTACTGGGGTAAAGAATTTACATATGATTACGGTTATGTGCGATATTAGCTGTTCCACAGTCATTTGCATATACCTGCATATATCTATACATATGTAGATATATATACACGAATACATACACACCAACACATGTGTGTATGTGCGTGGGATGAATGTGTCAGCATCTGAATCGTTATTAAAGTAATAATCATATCGCATATATCAGAGAAGCTACGGGCGACAGGATTTTCATAATACGTCTCTACAACAACAAACCCATTTATTTAGATATCCCTTTCTAATAATATGGTATGGCATTATTGTATTTAAATAAAAATACGCGATAAATTCTCACAAGAACGAAATACTATGCAACTGCTCGGCGTGTGTTCGTAAACATTGTATGTGTTTATTTTTTAAACTTTGTTTTTAATGTCATGTTATGTATCAGAACAATTTTGCATCCAACTGAAGGATTGCACAAAACGCTTAAATGCAGTATGTGTTTATTAAGGCTTCAGAATTGCGTGGTTGGCAGTGACTTAGCACTTTCGTCCAGTTAAACATTGTCACCTTATTTCACGAAACGTCAAATTTTCTTTCCTTCCAAACTTCTTGTAAATGTTTTGTAAAGATTTACATGTTTTATGCGTGTATACATCCTTACACACAAACACACCACACACACACACACACAACACACACACACACATATATATATATATATATATATATATATATATATATATATATATAATATATATATATATATATGTATGTATATATATTTAATAATATCAGGGTAATAAAGATTTTAGAAATTTTTACTACCAGTGGATTGGCATATAGAAACGTTAGTCAATATATTGTATAATATTCATATAAATACAGTGTACATTTAAACACATAAGAGGTATGTGTCATAGGATTCAAATTATAATGTATAAGCACGAGACACAAGCTGGATTGCCTCGTACTTATATGTTTAATCTAGGCTTACCTGTTGATGAAGATTTCGCCTAGCAAATTATTTTATTTCCTAAAAATGTCAGAAACCATGGTCCGGGAGATAGATGGTAAATGTTTTTATTTTTCCTTACCTTCGAAGTTTTATCCCTAATAGTGGTTTGAACTTTGGCTATTCCTTCTAGCGTGCCAGGAATCCTATGACGGATACCTCTTATGTGTTTAAATGTACACAGTATATATACACATGTATATAGAGAGATTAGATAGTTAGGGAGAGGTATTTATAGAGATAAATAGATAGATAGATTCCTAGATACATATATATATATATGTGTGAGTGTTTATCGAGCGAAAACACCTATAAGTGTGTGTGTCTGTGTTTGCGACCCACAACCGCTTGACAGTCGGTGATGGAACTATTAGGACCCTGTAACATATCAAAGAGACCGATAGGAAACGTAAGAAGCTTAAAATCTGAGACCCCCTTCGGTCACGACACAGACCATGGGATCGCACCTAGAAAGTTACCCTCCTAGACACAAGTCCGGGCGAGGTTGTTTATGGAAGACCAGCAGTCACCCATGCATATCGGCCTCCCCTCTCCACGCCACCAGTGTTATCCAAGGGAAAGGCAAAGGGGCCGATGCAGATTGGCACCTGTGGCGTCGCAACTCATTTCTACAGCTGAGTGAACTGGAGCAACGTGAAATAAAGTGCCTTGCTCAAGAACACAACACGCAGCCCGGTCCGGGATTCGAGCTCACAACCTCACGATCGTAAGCTCGACGCTCTAACCACTATACTTAACTTATTCCACTAAAATTCTTCATGACGGTACCCCATTATGGTCGTACCGTACATAATTACTGAAACAAGCAAGAGAAAATTTAAAATTCTATGTTGAAGCTTCTCATAGTAGAAGCTGTCAGGTTTGGGGTTGACATGGCGAGACAATTTCCATAACTGGCATCCTTCGTGTGTAATTGTTACTTCTGTCTTTACCATTTTAGTGAGAAAGAACCACCATATCATCAAGGTTGCAGCACAGGTCACGCGGTGAACTTTTCCGCCATTTTTGCAAGTGATTGATGGTACTCTTCTAATGGACGCTCGACTTTGTATTCGCTGTTCACTACCGTATTTCCGTCCATTGCGGCATTTCTTCACAATCTTCGAAGACATTCTTTTGTTTTCAGACAAATTTGTCACATTTAAAACCCACATCTGTACAATGAATGACACAAAACCAATTCCATTTACAGAACTGCTATCTCCATTATATTTCACGACAATTACATTTCTTTGTGTGTGGGAGTTCAATGTTAAGGTTTTCAGTCATTAAAGGCCATAGACTGTTCGAAATAATACAGTTTTCAAACAAATGGTTATTCTTCCCACACTTTTCTTTGTAAGCGTCCATTTTGTAGTGTAATTTGCATTCATTCTGTCGTTTTTTTTTCTGTTTGCCAAGTAGAATGTTTTGTTGATTTTCAGGTTTCCTTTTGGGGGCGAGGATCTCAATATCTAGATACCTTTTATCTTTGTATGGACTGTATAAAGAAACTTTGTTTAAAAATAAAATCATGAACATTATTAATGATAATAATGAGAATAATAATAATAATAATCACTGTTAGTACTATTATTATCATTATTATTATTATTACCATTATTATTATTATTATTATTATTATTATTATTATTATTATTATTATTATTATTCAGTAGTTTTCTTTTTATAGCGTGCTTTTACTTCACTACCGAGCGCAGCTCTGTGTGCCTTAGGTGATTATTATTATTATTAAAGTGAATACACTCATCATGACTACCCGTCTGATAAGGGTACACCAGGCACGTGTATCACAACGATATGTGCGCGACATGGTGATCTCATATCAAGATTACAGCGCATGTCTGTATTGAACGAAATACACAAGTGAATTATCCAAACACTAACGAATTCCTCTCAACACATGGCTACGGATGCTCCCCCACTACTTCTGCTCATGATCAGAGATGTACATATCATCAGCCACTAAGGGACATGCTCAACCGATGAAGATCAAACAACTGACAAGCAAATCTGTGGTATTGAGCAGAATATTTGTTGTAGTCCATCTTTTATACCAAGACAAATCTACTTGATAACACTTACAATCAGTTAAGATTAACACTTCTAATCAGTTAAGATAAGAAGCCAAGGTAATTATTATTATTGTTATTATTATTATTATTAGCAACTTCGTTCAATCCTGATCCCATTTCTTGCCGAGTGTCTTCCTATCACTTAGCGCAGAGAAACCTACTGTACACATTGGTAGGCCATTAAAACAAGCACACCAGATTATTCATTTACAAAGTCATGTGATAGAGATAAAGGGGAAGATAGAGAGAAAAAAGAAAAAAGTGAAAAATAGGAAAATAAGCAAATAAAATACACGGAGAGAAAGGAAAGAAAATTCACAGCGCCAATGCTCTTCTCAATACGTGTGACCAGTTACCAGTTAAGACAATCTTTCGCACTTCCTGCATGGATGGTAAGCCAGGGATCATTCATAAATATATCTCAGCTCCTTTCTTATCATTCCTATTATTATTATTATTATTATTATTATTATTATTATTATTATTATTATTATTTATTATTATTATCATCATTATTATTCTATGTTTGACTTTTGCTTTATATTTGTACAGGTTGGCTCCAAATCCCACCCAGAGACCTCAAGATACAACAGGTTGGAAGTTAATGTTGTTATGCCTAGTGTGCCATATATTTGGTTTTGTATTTAGTGTTGTACTAGTGAATGTCTAAAAGAAAAGCATATACGAAAATTATGTTTGTTTTAAAACTTGAGATTGCATAGAAAGTATTTTGCGTAGGATATGAGCAGTTCCCATGAGCACTATCTTTTGAATTTCTGCCATTTTGGGTTTCCTGGTATCTGAGTTAGGTAGCAATCAGCCCCTTTTGCTATCATTCCCAATTCTTCTTCTTCTTCTTCTTCTTCTTCTTCTTCTTCTTCTTCTTCTTCTTATTATTATTATTATTATTATTATTATTATTATATTATTATTATTATTATATTTTCATTATTATTTTTATTATATTATTATTATTCATTATTATTATTTTTATTATATTATTATTATTATTATTATTATTATTATTATTATTATTATTATTATTATTATCATTATTATTATTATTTTATATTATTATTATTATTATTATTATATTATTATTATTATTATCATTATTATTATTATTATTTTCTGTTTAGCTTAACCCAATATTTATCATGAAAGTGCTTCTCTTGCCATCGTTTTATCATAATCATTATTAAACCTTTGTATTGTATGTATGTGTCCCTTCTTTGGCAGTTTATATCAATATTTGGCTTTAAAAAAAAAATTATCATTTCATTAAATATAACCCCCCCCACACACACACACACTTTATGTCTGTCTTTGTATTGCCCGCTCTCTTTGTTTTATTATTAATGACTTTGCTGTTGTTTTTGTTGTTATCTTTACCCATCATGCAAATCGTCATTGTAGGGAATCTTATTCACCTACGCTAAAATGGCTTCCAAGAGAGACATAGACAACGTCTGACTTGGTCATCGGTCACTGATAACGATAATAGCGAGAATAAGAGACATTAACACCACCACCGCCACTACTACTACTGTTGCTACTACTACTACTACTACTACTACTACTACTACTACTACTACTAGTACTACTACTACTACTTGCTGCTGCTGCTGCTGCTACCACTACAGCTACTACCATTGCTACTACTACTACTACTACTACTGCTACTATTGCTACTACTACTACTACTACTACTACTATTGCTACTACTACTACTACAACTACTACTACTACTATTGCTGCTGCTGCTACTACTACTACTACTACAACTAATAATAATGATAATAATATTAATAATGATAATAATAACAATAATGATAATGATTTCTACAAAAATGATATTAAGTACTACAACATAATAATACTTTCTACTGACGACGACGACGATGATGATGATGGTGGATATGGAGATGATGACGAAGATGAGGAGAGCGACGACGATAAGAAAAAATGACGACAATAATAACAACAACAACAACAATAATAATAATAATAATAATAATAAAATAATAATAATAATAATAATAATAATAGATATTATTCGCTTTTAAAATCTGGAGAAGTCAAGGCAAAATACAGTTTAACATAACAAATGCACCCCCCCACTAGTAGGGACAGTTGTCTGTGTGGGTGTATATATACATACATATATACACATAAACAGACAAACACACACACACACATAACAAATGCACCCCCCACTCGCCGCCAGTGGCGCAGTGAGAACTCGTATGGAATACACAATAATAAATATAACATTTTAATATTCTTTTCATTTGTACGTTCTTTTATATTGCATATTCTGTTACATAAAAGATAATATGAGAAATAGATATTATGATTGCAAATAGAATGTTTTTTAATATTAATAACAACCCAATTATCTATCTATCTACCTATATATCCATCAATCCACCCACCTACCTACCTTCCTATCTATCTATGTATCTATCTATCTGTCTATCTATCTATCTATCTATCTATCTTATCAATCTATCTTATCAATCTATCATCAATCTATCTATCCATGTATCTACGTATGTATCTATGTATCTATTCATCTATCTATCTATCTATCTATCTATCTATCTATCTATCTATCTATCTATCTATCTATCTATCTATCTATCTATCTATCTATCTATCTATCTATTCATCTATCTACCTATCTATATATCTGTCTGTCCGTCCGTCTGCCTATTTATTTATTTATCTATCTATCTACCTATCTATCTGTCTGTCTATCTATCTATCTATTTATCCATCTATTTATCATTCTATCCATCCATCCGTCTGTCCGTCCGTCCGTCCGTCCGTCCATCCATCCATATGTCTATCTATCTATCTATCTATCTATCTATCTATCTATCTATCTATCTATCTATCTATCTATCTATCCATCTATCTATCTATCTATCTATCTATCTATCTATCTATCTATCTATCTATCTATCTATCTATCTATCTATCTATCTATATGTCTGTCTATCCATCTATCTATCTACCTATCTATCTGTATCTAACTATTTATCTGCATCTCTCGCTTCCTCTCTCATTTTTATGTGTATGTGTGTGCATTTCTTTATCTCTCTATATATGTATGTACACTGTAATTGTGTATCAACTAACAACTGCTTTTACACTTTCCATGCTATACACAAACCCTTTCTCTCTCTCCCTCAGTTTCTCTTTCATTCCCTTTTCTCTCTTTCTTTCTCTCTCTCTCTCTTTGTTTCTCACTTACAGAGACTTTCTCCATCTCTCTCCCCTTGTCTCTCTTTCTCGCACATACGTAAACGATTGTGCGCCTACATACTAGTAGGGACAGATGACTGTGTGGGTGTATATATACATACATATATACGCATAAACAGACAGACACACACACACATAATATAATACATGTGCATGTTGACAATATATTATACCTAGATACGTGTGCACGTATATAGATATACTGGCTTATACATACATACAAATATATATATATATATATATATGTATATATACACAAATACATACATACAAGTGCATTCATCCATTAGCCAACTGCAGAGAATCATAAAAACACACAAAGAAATATTCCAAACAAAGCTAAATACCATAAACACAATAAGTTGGTAAAGGTAATTTGCGATGGAAATTCTTATACACAAAATTCTTGTGTAATTCTCCAAAGTGATTCATATTAATAAAACACTGACGTTCCAAATTCTTCGCAATGGTCCGACAGGACAGCTTTCCTTCTCACAATGCATTCATTCCACAATTAGCATAGGTTCCATTTTATATGCGAATATGTTATTTTATCGACTTTTATTCTTGTCTTTCTTCATTTTTGTATTTCTCTGACAACTTACCTCTCTACTAAAAGCATACTATAACCACAGACATCACAATATATACACATGCACACATGCGAATATTATATATATATATATATATAATATATATATATATATATATTATATATATATATAGATATATATATATATATATATATACATATATATATATAAATATATGTTTACGTATATATTTATAATAATATGTATACATATATATATATAAATATATATATATGTACTATATAATATAATATATATATACGTATATATATATATAATATATATATATATATATATATAAAGATATATATATAATAAATATATAGTATTTATGTATATATATAATTATATTAATATATATAAATATATATATATATATATATAAATATATATATATATATAAAATATATAAATTATATATATATATATATATATAAATATATATAAATATATATAATATATAATATATGTTGTATATATGTATATATTCATATATATAAATATATATATATATATATATTCATATATATATAAATATGTATATATATATATGTATATAAATTATATATATATATATATATATATATATATATATATTAGACATGTATACATATATTATCTTACATATGTATATATATTAGCACACATACATGCACATGCATACATACATACATATATATATATATATATATATATATATATATATATACACGCTATTTATACTGTAATATACATATCATATGTATATGTATATATAAATAGAGACATACACACATAAACACACACACACACATATATTTATATATGTATGTATGTATGTATGTATATTTGCATATTCATATACATTGTTAATAGTGAACAAAGGTGTCTACGCGAATTCATATAAATTCCATATTTTTCCTGCTTATGTAAGTCTAACCTGATATTTTATGTTTTACGTCATAAATATACGTCTTTCGTTTTCTTTTCTTCACCTGGCTATTAGCGCCCGCTCTGTTAATGTGGGGCTGTTGGTCGTGACACCGTCGTAGATACTCAACCATTTACAACCAGACCTACACACCCACTGACAGTCTCGGACAAGCTGATAAACACCCAATTAGGTTAACAGTTTCCTAGGATGACAGGATGAAGGATAGAGAAAAAAAAAACACACACACACACACACAGAAACATCATGTTCAGTTAGAGAGACATGTAACCAATTCATATGAGTGTGCAGGTGAATATATTCAACTGTTTCTGAGCAGACATATTATACATATGACAAAACTATGAAATTATATCTACCTACACATACATACATACATACATACATACATACATACATACATACATACATAATTACATATATACATACGTACATAATACATACATGCATACATACATACATATGTACGTACATGCATACGTACATGCATACATACATACATACATACATACATATGTACGTACATGCATACATACATACATACATACATGCATGCATGCATGCATACATACATGCATACATACATACATGCATACATACATACATACATACATACATATGTACGTACATACATACATACATACATACATACATACATACATACACACATACATTACATACATACATACATACATACATACATGCATACATACATACATACATACATATGTACGTACATGCATACATACATACATACATATGTACGTACATGCATACATACATACATACATACATGCATACATACATACATACATACATACATATGTACATACATGCATACATACATACATACATACATACATATGTACGTACATGCATACATACATACATACATACATACATACAACATATGTACGTACATGCATACATACATACATACATACATACATACATACATACATACACACACATACATACATACATACATACATACATGCATACATACATACATACATACATACATACACATACATACATACATACATACATGCATACATACATACATACATACATGCATGCATGCATACATACAATACATACATACATACATACATACTACATACATACATAGAGGCATGTATGCATATATACCGACATATATAAATATATATGTATGGATATGTGGAGGCGCAATGGCCTAGTGGTTAGGGCAGCGGACTCGCGGTCGCAGGATCCCGGTTTCGATTCCCAGACCGGACGTTGTGAATGTTTATTGAGCGAAAACACCTAAAAGCTCCACGAGGCTCCGGCAGAGAGTAGTGATCCCTGCTGTACTCTTTCACCACTCGTTCTCCCACTCTTTCTTCTGTTGGCCTGCTCGCTTAGCCAGCGGGGTGGCGTCATTCGAAGGCTAAAACAATGCGAACGCATTGTGACCAGCGATGTGTAACAACATCTGAAGGCCTGGTCGGTCAAGTGATCACGTGATATGTATGGATATATATATATATATATGTATATACAAATATTTACATTTATATACATATCAATATATATATATATATATATATATATATATATATAGAGAGAGAGAGAGAGAGACAGAGAGAGATCCACTGAACATGGACCAGTGGTTAGAGTGTGGCACACGGTGCACCCGTACGGGTAATGTCGATCTGATGGCGGTATTGAGCTTTCGTGAACACAAACACGTGACCACTATAAACAAATCATGTATGTGAGTGTTCGGCAATTTCTGGGCGAACCCTTATACGTTGTCTAACGACAAGAGAGTCCATGATATGTATATATATATATATGTGGGAATTTACGCAAAAACAAAAAAGATGAAGACGGGTGTGTAAACAACAAACAGGTGTATTAGTTTAACGCTCAGGAAGAGAGAAAGTATTTTATGTTTCGAGCCTACGCTCTTCGACAAAAAGAACACAGAAATAAACAGGGAGAGAAAATAGAAAAGGTATAGTGGCTAACGATCTATCATGGCGAATGCATATATATATGTACATCTCTCTCTCTCTCTCTCTCACTTTCTCAACAAACAGGTGTATTAGTTTAATGCTCGGGAAGTGAAAAGGTTTTTTACATTTCGAGCCTACGCTCTTCAACAGAAAGGAACGCAGAAATAAACAGGGAGAGAAAATAGTAAAAAGTTTTAGTGGCTAGCGATCTATCATGGCAAATCGGCGTCACCATTCGTATCATTGCATCTATCATTAATGTATCAAACTATATTCGGAGAAATTTACTGACGTTCGAATATGAGCCAGGCTAGTGCTTGATATAACAACCAAGTGGGAAGTGACTCGCATACTAATACTCAATGAGAAGCAAGCATTGTTAACACTACGACTCGCAATCAGCTGAGATAAGCGTAGTCGGAGCTTTTTGGAGCAAAGGTCGAAACGATTGGGGATGGCCTTTGGGTACTGAACGAAAGTAATTAGAAAATTGATGAAGAGAAACAATTAGTAAAAGAGAAAGGATCAGAAATTATATTTAATTAGTGCAATTATAATTAGTGACTATGTAAAAGATAAACATGTAATCCATATATGTCAGGAATAATAATGATAATAATATGTAGATATATATATATATATATTGCTATTGATAGATATACGTGTATATACGTGTGTGTGTTTATATATGTAACTTTAAATGTGTGCTGTGTCAACAGATGTTAGATCTATTTACTGTCTATTGTATTAGCCATATAATGTTACATACAAACATATATATCATTAACACACGTGCACAAAATCGCACATATATGTATATATATATGATAGACATATATATTATATATATTATATATAAAGATTATATATAATATATTATATATATATATATATATAGTGTGTGTGGTGTGTGTGTGTATTATATATATCTATTCATCTATGTATACATTTATACATGTGTGTGTATCATTTTTAAATAAATAATCAGACAGCATCGTACGCCTCTTCTAATTAACCCGTATCCCTGGAGATTAATTATACTCCAAGACTGGCACTCCCCTATAATGCAGAACAAAGAAGAAAATTTCAGTAAATGTAATTGTTTTAATTATTCTCCTGTAAGAAATTTCATTGCGTCATAGTAAGAAGGATGCGATGCTAATGCTTCTGTGAAGTAGGTTATAATAGAGGCGTGTAGATCACGAACGCACACGCTGACACAGTCACTCACTCACACAAGCAGACACACACGCACACACATACACACACACACACACACACAAAGAAAAATGCATAGAAACACAGCTGCATACATTAACACACATACATGTATATATATATTTACTTATATATACGTATATATATATATATATATATTTAATTATATATACGTATATATATATATATATATAAATATATATACACACATATATATATACATATATTTGTATATATACATATATTTATATATACATATATACTTATATATGTATATACATACATATATATATATACATATATACACAATAACACACACACACATATATATACATACATATATATATATATTATATATATATATATATAAATACATATATATACACACACACACACACATATATATATATGCGTGTGTGTGAGTGTATATATATATATATACACATATATATGTATATATATAAATATATACATAAAACATAGAAATCTGCACATACATACATACACATATATACACACATATACACACACATACATACACACACACACATACATACAAAGAAACATAATTACATACATACATACATACATACATACGTACTAGCAAATATGCACCGTTATTGATGTTGCATTTCCAACGAAGGAGCGTTGAATCTAGGTTAGAAAGCGGTACTTTCCTTTTTGGTAAGAAATATTGAAATAAAACAGAAGATGAAATGTGCTTGCCTCACGTCATCATATTACAAATGAGTGTGTTATTGCTTATTCCAATGAAGAGCGTTTTATATGAAATTATTAGCTATAATAATATAGGCGCAGGAGTGGCTGTGTGGTAAGTAGCTTGCTAACCAACCACATGGTTCCGGGTTCAGTCCCACTGCGTGGCATCTTGGGCAAGTGTCTTCTGCTATAGCCCCGGGCCGACCAATGCCTTGAGAGTGGATTTGGTGGACGGAAACTGAAAGAAGCCTGTCGTATATATGTATATATATATATATATGTATGTGTGTGTTTGTGTGTGTGTGTTTGTCCCTCTAGCATTGCTTCACAACCGATGCTGGTGTGTTTACGTCTCCGTCACTTAGCGGTTCGGCAAAAGAGATTGATATAATAAGTACTGGGCTTACAAAAAGAATAATTCCCGGGGTCGAGTTGCTCGACTAAAGGCGGTGCTCCAGCATGGCCGCAGTCAAATGACTGAAACAAGTAAAAGAATAAAAGAGTATAAAGCTATGTAAATGGTTGAAAGTTAGAACAGTTTCTCGCATCACTGTACGTGTCGTGAGGACTTTCATAAATCAATTACGCCATTAATTTATTAGTTAATGATCTAATTATCTAATTAATCGACAAGAAAACGGGAGTGAATTAACAGCAAAGCGTGTGGTATTATAAACAACGTGACGCCTCTTTTTATCTAAACAATATGTGTGTGAGCTTAGATTCATTACATTATATATAAAAACCACACACACACAGACACACACACACCTATACACAATATTTCCTATATTGTAAGAGTATATGTATATATATATATATATATGTGTAGGTCCCGGGTTGATTCGGGGTTAACCACAGTAAATAAGGTACTCAATACATAGCAGAGTAAAATTAATTTATTATATAGAAGGAGCTTCTACAGGACTAGAACTGTTTCATTCAAGAGAAATTTTCAGGAAGCTAGTTAACAAGAATTGTATTGGCATTTATACATTTAGGCAGGTTTAAAGGGGTGGTGGTGGGGGACTTTTTGGGGGTAGGCATAGCGTAAAAAAATCATACTTGGGGGAGTGGTCAAGGAGTCAGTGGTAAATTAGATATATATATAATATTATATATATTATATATATATATATGCGCATGTCTATACATATATACATGATGTATATGTATAATACAATATATATATATATATATAATGTAATATATATATATATATATATATATATATATATATACAAGTACATATCTATGGTGTGTGTGTGTGTGTGTTTGTATGCATATATGAAGAGATTAATCTTTCGTCGAAAAGTGGGAGTGTGATAGATGTAAGTTCATAGGTACAGACAAATAATATATTTGTGGAATTAGGTACTTAAATTGAAGTACCAAATCAGGTATTATCCGCAGAGCCCGAAGGGAGGTGAATAAAGTCAAAATAATCGACAGCATCCTGTCGCGTATTTTGATTATATATATATATATATATATATATATATATATATATATATATATTATATATATATGTATATAAATATAAAATATATAACTGTACATATCTGTAGGTAGATATATAGTTATATACGAAAAATATATTATATATATATATATATATATATATAATAATAAATATTAGGGAATATATCCAAATTTACAGGGAAAAAAATCAGATTTAGGATTAAATCCAATTTTATAGTAAAATATTATAAAATATATTTGAGACAAAACCACTATTTTGCAAAACAAACAAGGAAAGACTTAATCAATACATAAAATTTAATAAATAGTCAAAAAAACCGCCACTACAATCGTTTCTTGTCTTGATCGACAATCTTCAGGTGGACTTCCAATAATTCAGTTACAAATTATGAAGTCTATTTTGACTATTTATTAAATTTTATGTATTGATTAAGTCTTTCCTTGTTTGTTTTGCAAAATAGTGGTTTTGTCTCAAATAATATTTTATATATATATATATATATATATATACACTATACACACACATATATATGCATATATATATATATATATATAGAAAGAAAGAAAGAAAAAGTGAGAGATAAAGAGAGCGAGAGGGAGATCGATCTTTCGATAGACAGTCAGAACAGAGAGACAGACACGGAGACAGATAGATAGATATATTCTTTCGAATGTGTCTTCATTTCTGTCAGTCACATTAAAATTACTTAATGCTACCTTCCTGATAGCCACTTGTAGATAATTTGATTGTCTTACTGTCAAATAACTTTCAAACACTTACATGCTTGCTAGCCAATAGTCTGTTGGTGACAAACTAAGTATGCTGAGTCAAAGAATATTTCAAATAGTGTATATTCACATAAGTACCTATCTTTTTCTTTCATTCCTCGAGTGTCATGTGGACTTCAGCAATCACGTGTATTAGAACGATAAGTCTTCTCACATTCTCAAGAGTATCTAGCAGACAACATACCATTAAGAAGGTAGCCATATCGTTCTAAGCTTCCCTGCGTTTGAAATCCAATTCTCTTAAAAATTACAACGAATCGGTTTCTCGAAATACTGAGAGAACTGGAGAAAATGTATGAAAGTATTTTGCCAAGAGCACAATAAATCGGCCGGTCCCAGAATCGTAAATTTAATCTTGCTATCAAAAATGCAACTCTCTTAATACTGGACCACGCTTTTTCCACATACATACATACATACATACATACATACATACATACATACATACATACATACATACATACATACATACATACATATATAAATGAATACATACAAGGTTCTCTCTCACGCCAGCAGTCAAATGATCGACACGATTCAAAGAGTAAAAGAATATAGGTTTTGTTCATTTGTTTTAATTCCTGAAGGCGGCAGTGTCGTTTACTCTGATGTTTTCATATACGAATAAGATTTACATCTTGTATATACTGTGCTACGTAATTATTTTGGATATTTTCGATTGGGGTGTTGGGTTCGACTGTTAGTCCTTCTCGGTTGTCCAACTATCTGACATTTAATTACTACCTCAGAGATTATAATTCATTGAAAGGAGGACTTGGTGGAACTTGTGAAAGGGAGACTGGTATTTTTAATTAATGTTGTTCTAGATTGTTCTTTCGTCGTAGTCATTGTTGCTGTTTCTGTTTGTTTGTTGAGCGAAGCGGTCTTCGTCCCTTTAGTGGGAGAAATCCGAAACGTGGTCCTTTGCTATTCGTAAGACCCGCAGAAGAGAAAGCAGGTCAACCCCCGACACCGAGAGCATCGACGGATGGACGAATGCACATCCAGGCTCAGCGGTTGCGTAGGAAGTCGGGGAGGACAAGAAACAGGAAGAAAGAGTGAGAGAAAGTTGGGGGTGAAAGAGTACAACAGGGGTCGCTACAACCCCCTGCCGGAGCCTCGTGAGGTTTTAGGTGTTTTCGCTCAATAAACACAACGTGATCCTCCGACCGCGAGTCCGCTGCCCTAATCATTGGGCCATTGCGCCTCCACTTGCTGTTGCTGTGGTGCTGTTGTTGAATATATTTTTGGATGTATTGTTATTGTTTGTCCAATTTCACAAGGAAGGCCTTGGTTTGTTTACGTTTTCCTTATCGTTGGTGATGTTATTTGCTTCCACCCTTTTTCTCATCCGTTCCACTTGAAAATGAGTGATATTGCTGTTGCTGAAATTGTTATTATTGACAGAATACGTTTTCAAGAGTCCCCTCTTGAAATATTCCTCTCTGTTAACAATTTCAAAACTCGTTCCAGTTAAAACACTTTGCCTCAGCATTTTCAGATGGAGTCACGCAGTGAATCGTGCTCACTTCATTTTTCCTTACAACCATGTGACGCTCCTAACGCCTTTGTTCTTACTCACGTACGAGCGTCGCTGCATCCATGGAAGTTTTCTCTATAGATGGAAAGAAAACGAAAAATTTTACAACGCAAGCCGAAATAAATCCTGATGTCCCCCGAGGATAGGGACAATGCACAAAAATAAACTCGATAGTAGACAAGCAGTCAACAT
>NW_021833269.1:67500-72500 GCF_006345805.1 Octopus sinensis
TTTTGTGGATGAGGAAGTTTGAAGTTGCTCCCCTCATCTGTGTTTCTTGCCTTCAGGTAGCTTCATCGTGAACTCTTGACAGAAGGAGATCCAGTTTCGTATTGCAAACGCCTACATCCACATCATGTAGGTCTCTTGGGCTTTGTGGCAAGATATTGAAGAACTATGGACACTTGAATCCCAAGCTATTACAGTATCAGGTCCTGTATCCTGATGTCAATATCAGGAATTTTTGTACTATACAGGTTTATCATTTGGTACCACAAGTTTATCATTTGAATCTATAGAGCCTGTTTAAATATGTAAATATGCATGACAATACATACATACATACATGCATACATACATACATACATACATACATACATACATACATACATACATACATACATACATACATGCATGCATGCATACATACATACATACAAAAATACACTGCTGATGTTGAAATTCCAATAGATCTAGGTTCGAAATCGGCTCTTTCTCTATGGGCAAGAAATCTTGTAATAAAACTGATTAATAACATACATACACACATGCATACATACATACTTGCATACATACATACATATATACATACATATATACATACATACATACATACATACATACATACATACATACATACATAGATGAACCTTCAGCTCATGCTTAAATTCCAGTGAAAATCCCTGTTTCTAGGTTATAAACTCGCTCTCTCTCTCCATTAGTAAGAAATTCGAAAAATACACTTCAAAAATATACCTACACACATTATACATACATCTAGCGTAGGTATGTACACATCTATATACACGTACACAGGTACATATATATATATGTATGTGAGTGTGTGTGTATTTGTATGCATGTATATATATGTAAGTGTGTGTGCGTGTATATATATATATATATTATATATATATATATATATATATATATGCATACACATTAATAAATGCATACAACACGCACCCACACTCACGTATTCCTCGCTAATTCTAACAATAGAAAGCTAGCATTGTATTTCTGTGAATGATGAACGCACAAGATTTCCTTTTTTCCCTCACATCCTCCAGCGCCGACCAGCAAAAACGCCATTAACGGCTATTTATTTTATTTCTCTTCCGTCTCTTCCACATTAATCTACTGCTAGCGAAGATCAGCCAAAGACACTTCACCAACACAACAATCACTCCAAACTCATTAGGAGGCATGTGATAGCCAATAAAACGGTACAGATCGAGAGGAATAAAAGTCATCATGGCGTTAGGATGCATCAGATAAAAACGCTCTTTGTTTTGTGTGTTGGAAGAGTTTCTGTTGTTGCTGGAACCGGTTGCATTGACGAGCTGTTTGCCATTGTCGTACAAGTAATTGTGTATTTTTCTATGCACGTTTTTCACAAACATACGTTCATACATGTGTATACGCATACATACATATGTGTTTGCGTGTCTGTGTGCGTCTGTATGCATAGACAGAATGGGGAATAGATAGATAGATATGGATGGATAGATTGATAGATAGACAGACAGACAGATAGAAATGTTCATAGTCAGAGAGAAAATATACACACATATAAGTATATATATAAGCATACACACACACACATATATATATATATTTAAATGTATACATGAATATGTATATTTATTTATATATATATATGTATATGTATATATAAAAGTGTATGTATAAATCTATATGTGTGTAGTATATAATATATTTACGTTTTACATGTATGTAAAAGCATGTATAGTTATATATATATATATATATATATATATATATATATATATATATATATATAAAAGTGTATGTATAAATCTATATGTGTGTAAGTATATACATATATTTACGTTTTACATGTATGTAAAAGCCTGTATAGTTATATATATATATATATATATATATATATATATAGATATATATATATATATATATATAGAGAGAGAGAGAGAGAGAGATAGATAGATAGATAGATAGATAGATAGATAGATTGTATGCGTGTGTGCGCGCGCACGTGTGTGTGTGTATTTATTTAGAAGTATAACAACACGTCTCTAACAAAAGCTGAAATAAGTTTTTCTCGTACATTATCATCACCATGGAAACGATACGGAATACAATAACAATTCTGACGATGGTGATGATGATGATGATGATGGAGTAAAGCTATGATGATAATACTGGTGATAATGCTGCTGCTGTTGCTGATGATGCTGATGATTATAATGATGACAATCACTGGCACGATGAGGGCGAAGAAGACGATGGTGATATTTTCGACGATGGGGAAGATGATGACGATTGCGATAACACTGAGATCCTTGGGAGATACTCTTACTCTTTACTCTTTTACTTGTTTCAGTCATTTGACTGCGGCCATGCTGGAGCACCGTCTTTTTTAATCGAGCAACTCGACCCCTGGACTTATTCTTTTGTAAGCTCAGTACTTATTCTATCGGTCTCTTTTGCCGAACCGCTAAGTGACGGGGACGTAAACACACAGCATCGGTTGTCAAGCAATGCTAGGGGGACAAACACAGACACACAAACATATACACACACACTTATATATATATATACATATATACGACGGACTTCTTTCAGTTTCCGTCTACCAAATCCACTCACAAGGCATTGGTCGGCCCGGGGCTATAGCAAAAGAGACTTGCCCAAGATGCCACACAGTGGGATTGAACCCGGAACCATGTGGTTGGTTAGCAAGCTACTTACCACACAGTCACTCATGCGCCTATGCCACTCCTGCGCCTATATATTTTTATATGTTTCTTATTTGACGGATTACTTTTCCAGGGTCCATTCAACCATAGTCAGAAATCCACACAGTCCTACATGTAACTGTCTGAACTTCAGTTCATCTTTGGTGTCAGAAGGACTTTTGCTGCTCTCTTTCTCAAGTACGCTCCACACATAATAATAACGGGTTTGGAGTCTTGGGAGTTAAGTGGCCAGACGTTAGGAGTGATGTGGTCGCAGAAATTCTCTGACAGTCATAAATGGGTTCTCCTGCTTGTGTAGCATGGTGCAGAGTCTTGTTGCCAGACATTGGGTCTTCCAGTAGCCACCAACATAACCCAGAGCAGCACTACCTCCTCCAAGCATTTGATGTAGGCCTCCGTGTTGAGTGTGAGGCCGTGTGAGAAGATGAATGGAAGCATAACGTCGCCATCACCAGTAATCACTCCGAACACTATGATGTTGATTTGATGTTTGATTTTTATCACTTTTGATACATGTCCTCAGATTGCACTGTCCTCAGATTGACACGCAAACACTCTTAAATATTTGTATTGGAGCTTTCGGCGTGAGTGCGAAGCAGTACGGAATGTCGTTTCAAAACACCTGGCGGATGTTTTTCTTCCAGACGATCAACAACTGACCCTACGATACGGCGTAGTCGACATAATCAGAGACAAATAATGCGCATGCGCGAAATAGAAAAATAGTAAAGGTCGACAATTTACCCATTCTGTGTTCGTATGCCTGTGTGTGTGTGTGTGTGTGTGTGTATGTGTGTATACATATATATATATATATGGCCTGCTCCCTTAGCCAGCGGGGTGGCGTCGTTTGAAGGCTAAAACAATGCGAAGCGCATTGTGACCAGCGATGTGTAGCAACATCTGATAGCCTAGTCGGCCCCGGTGATCCCAGTGATATATATATATATATACAAACATATATACGTACATATGTTTGTGTGTGTTTGTGTCTATATGTCTTCTCCACCACCGCTTGACAAGCGGGGTTGGCGTCTCCACGACCCCCTAACGTGGCGGGTCTGTATAGTAGACCGAAAAAATAAGTACAAGGTTTAAAACAATAAATAGCGGGAACAATTCGCTCGATAAAATATTCATGAGGGCGGTGCTCCAGCATGACCGCATTCAAATGACTGAGAAAACCAGATAAACGATAAAAGAAATGGCGTCGAAAAGCCAGAGGCGTTTAGCCTACGACAAGGAAACAAATAGAATGAATAAAGACAAACACAATTACTTTGGAAATTATGAAAAGTGGCGTTCCAACCGTGATAATTGCTCCAACGTCTTAACAAAGATCGATGTATCGATACGGAAAACAAATATGCACGGATACGAACATCTCTATACAATAAATGGCAGAGAAAAGTAAAGTATAAACAAAATGGACGTCTATATCTAATGGCGCTGGCGTGGACAATACAAGATTATGGAGCGACAGCTGACAATGGCAGACTTGGAAATTAGAAATCGAAGCTGGATCGTGTGTAAGTCATGCAAATTACCTCGTGATCATGTAAATACACTAAACAATTTAGTACAAAGCCTATAATACTACTACTACTTATACTACTACTACTACAACAACAACAACTACTACTACTACTACTACTAATAATAATAATAATAATAATAATGATGATGATGATGATGATGATGATGATGATGATGATCTTAATAATAATAATAATAATAGTAGTAGTAGTAGTAGTAGTAGTAATAATAATAATAATGATAATAATAATAATGATGATGATGATAATAATAGTATATATGTGTATATCTATGTAATATTTAAATCTACGTATATAAGCATATATATATATATATATGTGTGTGTGTGTGTGTGTAAAAATAAATATGCATATATGTATGTGTGTATATATATGTATGTTTGTGTGTTTGTGTGCGGGTGTATGTACGTGCGTGCCTGCACGCGTCTGTGTATCTGTTTGTATATATGTGTGTGTATGTATGTATGTATGTATGTATGTATGTGTGTGTCTGCACGTGTGTGTATGTGTATGTATGTATGTATGTGTGTATGTATGTATGTATGTATGTATGTATGTATGTATGTATGTATGTGTGTGTGTGTGTGTGAATGACTTTGACACAAAACAATAACAAATAAATTTTAGTGGAAAGAAATGGAAACAATCTAGAGAACGTGAAAGTCAGTTGACATTGCCGTAGCGGGAGATTATTTCCTCTCCAAAGCACTATCGT
>NW_021833269.1:75000-85596 GCF_006345805.1 Octopus sinensis
CGTAATCTACAATAATTTTATCGACTGACGTAAAGGCTATTTTGAAGAAAAAAAAGAAATCTGCTACTTCAATTTTCATGGTTTAAGTTAATCTTTTTAAAATTTTCGGGACTATTGTTAGAGAATTAGCTTGATTTTAAGAATAGAATTTAGAATAAGTTTATGACAAAGCGAGAATAGCTTTCAAGTTCTAGTGTAGGTGCTTTTAACTTGATGATGAAAGGAAAAATTTGTTAGAAGGTAGATTATGTAAAGTATTAAAATGAGCAGTTTTGCAAAGATTCACAATTGAGATATACGGAGAAAGAAAGATTAAAGATTATGTATTTTAAATAAACGAAAGCTATATTTGAATATAATGCTACATATAGAATAGGACGGAATCTAAAAACGGTCAGATTTGCAGAAAATAAAGCTAAATTTATTAGTGATTGGTTAAGTTGATTAAATAAAACATTGCCTAAATTGAAAGTTAATTAAACCGAACAAGGATTGCATATTCAGTTTTAAAATATATAGTTGTTAAATATTAATGCATTTCAGTAGAATTAACGCCAGTTACTTTACACAGATAAAGTAATACATATTAATTAAATTTAGCAAGCTCTTTTTAATTGTAAGTATTATTACTTTTTTTTATGTTTGTAGGTTTCCATGCACTATGTGTGTAAGAGGAGATTGCTTAGGATTGTTTCTTTAAATAGGAATATGTCTAAACTCTCGTTTGTGCATAAATTATTTGGTTTTTAATTAGCGTTAATTTTTCGCCCAAATCTGTAAATATTTAACATATAACATTCTCTAATACAACTATATGTATTCAGTAAATATAAATATAAACAGCTCCACCCTGCATTGAATAAGCGATTTAAACGATATTTACTGTTTGTTTATTCACTCAGAAATAAGTATACACTTCGTGACAAAAGTGACAATCTCTACTAAAAATCTGCGACGACGTTCTCGGAGAGACTCTGGACGGCAACGGGAATTGTCTCGTCTGTTCCGGAGTAATAGAAATTAGGAGGCCTGATTTGGTAGTAGTAGATAAAAGGAATAGAAAGTGCTCGATAATTGACTTTACAGTGAATAATATTATGAAAATATCAATATGAGAGGTATAGAAAAATAGCTAAGTACCAGGATCTAGCTATTGAATTACAGAGACTATGGAAAGAGCGGATAAAATGTATCCCAGTAGTTATAGATGCATTGAGAACTATCCCTAAAAATCTCAACAAATGATTACAGGAAGTAGGCATAAAACCCAGTTTAGTACAGCTGCAGAAAAACAGTGTTATTAGGGACAGCTGAAATACTTAGGAGCGTTCTTGTAATTTAAGGTTACTCATTGTATCACGGTGTTAGAAATTTTTCTGTTGTGTGTATTATTATAATAATAATGATAATAATAATAATAGCAACAACAACAATAATAATAAATGCCCTGATGCAGTACCAGGCAGTGGCTCTCGTGGCTTCTGATCTTAACTGATTAGAAGTGTTATGTACATTGTTTTGTCTTGGTATAAAAGATGGGTTACAGCAAATATTCTGCTCAATACCACAGATTTGCTTGTCACTTGTTTGACCTAAAACAGTTCAGCATGTCCCCTTAGTGGCTGACGACATGTGCATCTCTGATCACAAGCAGAAGTAGTTGAGAAGCAGCATAGCCATGTGCTGAGAAGTATTCTTTGGGGTTTGAATAATTCACCTCTGGAAGCATGGGTGTTTCAATCAACATCGTTAGACAACCCTTATTCAGGGACCTTTTGAGCAGGATGGGCTACTCGACCTCAAGAAAATTCTAACTGGGCCCCAACAGCAAGATCATGCGCTGTTAATCTTGATATGAGATCATTATGTCGCGCACATATTCATGTGATGCATGTGCCTGGTGTACCCTTATCAGACGGGTAGTCATGATGGGTATATTGGGCTTCGTATATTTTACTCCAGCGTCACTTTGATGGCAAGCACTGCTCTCTCACTCAATATTAACAATAATAATAATAATAATAATAATAATAATAATAATAATAATAATAATAATAATAATAATAATAATAATAATGATTTCATTTATTTGCCACGAGGGCGAATGATAAGGGGAACAATGCAAAGACAGGCATAAAATGTTGGGGTTTCCATATAATGAAATAAGAAAAAAAGTGGCGAGGAGGATGGTAAAGATGTGGCCCTCCTGATACAGGAAAGCCTCTAGAAGTAATCGAAGAAACCCACTGTCCGAAATGTCCCTGAAACCCCAGGAGCAAATAACGCCTCTAATCCCTTCTCTCGAATTCACATGTCTACACTTAGTGAGGTACTATCCACTCGTACTATTTTTGCAACTTTCACCTATAAATTCATTTCCCAATAAATTCATTCGAGTACAGCACTTCCCTCTCTACTCTCAATTTCCTTTTCAAGTGAAACTTGAAGTCAAAGAGGAATCTCTCCGTCCTCATGCCTTTGTCCACCAAACAACCTTTTCGCCACAGCCACCAGGCAAATGAAAACTGCCTTGCCTGTCCTATTGAAGGAGGGTGGCACTACGATCATCACTACAGACTCGGTCGACAGACTACTCCGTCCAACACGTGACAGCAGCTCTTCGACATAACCCCCCAAGTCAGCAATGCCCAGGCATAAATTCTACAGGCGTGGATGTGCTGTCAGACGGGCTTTCCCGAAGTGCGCGCAGGGTGACGAAACCGTTCTGCAAGTCCTCGTTCAGTGTCCGGGCATTGATGATTTGTAGGTTTCTGCAATCATAACCATGTCCCACAACTACTATCTTTGGGAATCTATCTTTGGGAATCTATCATGCAACACCTTCTCCTGCCAGCCACATAGTTTTTGTTCTTTTTTTCTGGCTTTTAACTTCGGTCGGGATTTGGTTTCCATATGTCTTGCTGCGATTGTAGCAACTCTTAAACAGCGATGACGACGACGACGACGAAGAAGAAGAAGAAGAAGAAGAGAAGAAGAAGAAGAAGAAGAAGAGAAGAAGAAGAAGAAGAAGAAAGTGGTAGTGGTGGTGGTGTGTGGGGGTGCCGCTGCTGCTGCTGGTGATGATGATGATGATGATGGTGATGATGATGATGGTGGCGGTGGCGATGGCGGTGGCGGTGGTGGTGTTAATAATGATGATGATGATGATTGATGATGATTGATGATGATTGATGATGATGATGATAATTGATGATGATGATGATGATTGATGATGATGATGATGATTGATGATGATGATGATGATGATGATGATGATGATGATGATAATAATATAACAATCATGATGATGATGATGATGATGAGGATGATGATGATAATAATAATAACAATCATGATGATGGTGATGATGATGGTGGCGGTGGCGATGGCGGTGGCGGTGGTGGTGGTGATAATGATGATGATGATGATGATGATGATGATTGATGATGATTGATGATGATTGATGATGATGATGATGATGATGATGATGATGATATGATGATGATGATGATGATGATGATGATGATGATGATAATAATAATAACAATCATGATGATGATGATGATGATGAGGATGATGATGATAATAATAATAACAATCATGATGATGATGATGATGATGATGATGATGATGATGATGATATGATCGTGTATGTATTAAAGTTGTATGAAAACAAATAACGAAGAGCTGAAATGAGGAACAGAAAAAAATGATAAAAGTAAGTTTTGCTCCGTTAACCTGACTTAAAGTAGTAAGATAAATATCATATCTTAATAAAATAATACACCTTATAAATATAGGTTGGTTGCCATTTTGGTGGTTTGGATGGTTGATATCTCCAGTAAGCACTTTCCATTTTAATAACTAAAGAACGAAAATGAGCGAAAGAATGATCACAGTGAGTTTATACAAGAGGTGACGATGAACGCATATACTAGGCTTGGTGGCAGTCAATGAGAAAGTTTCATAGAGACAGAGAACGAGGTGAGGCAGTAAATGACAGAGCATTTACGGGAGATTTCATATATTGAATGCAATGGCGGATAAGTCGCAATAATTTCGCATGCGTGCAGGCATCCTTGTAACAAGAGATGTGAGTTGTGTGTGTGTGTGTGTGTGTGTGTGTGTGTATGTATGTATGTGTAGGTGACACTCGCAATTTAAAATATCTATATATTACATATGCATAAGATTATAATGTTCATAATTTAGTATGCACACGAATGCGAAAAATCCAATTTCGAGATATTTCGTAGTTTATATTCAGAAAATATAATAAACTCGAAACAATTACATATCGTGTTGATTTTATATTACGAAAACGAACCCATATGCACCCACCTTCTCCCTTCCCGCCTCTCTCTTCTCACTTTCTCCCCTTCTCTCTCTCTCTCTCTCTCTCCTCTCTCTCTCTCTCTCTGTTTCTTCTACGCATATCTACTGTGTCATTTATGTATAAATACAAATGGGACTTCCTTCATTTCATTTTACATTCAGGTAGCAAAATATATTTTTATATTGGGAAATATTTTCCAAATTAGTATTCGTTTCATCATTTCGAATAGGCAGCAAGGAATTTAATAAAAGTTGAATTATAATTATTAGATAGGCGCAGGAGTGGCTGTGTGGTAAGTAGCTTGCTTTCCAACGATATTGTTCCGGGTTCAGTCCCACTGCGTGGAACCTTGGGTAAGTGTCTTCTACTTGTCTTCTACTATAGCCTCAGACCAATGAAAGTCTCGTGAGAGGATCTGGTGGATGGAGTCTGAAAGAATCCCGTCATATATATATATATAAAATATTATTAGAGACAAAACCACTATTTTGCAAAACAAACAAGGAAAGACTTAATCAATACATAAAATTTTAAAATAGTCAAAAAAACCGCCACTACAATCGTTTCTTGTCTTGATCGACAATCTTCAGGTGGACTTCCAAATATATAATATATATAATATATATATATATATATATATATATATATATATGGAGGCGCTATGGACCAGTGGTTAGGGCAGCGGACTCGTGGTCGTAGGATCGCGGTTTCGATTCCCAGACCAGGCGTTGTGTGTGTTTATTGAGCGAAAACACCTAAAAGCTCCACGAGGCTCTGGCAGGGGGTGGTAATCCCTGCTGTACTCTTTCACCACTCTTTCTCCCACTCTTTCTTCTGTTGGCCTGCTCGCTTAGCCAGCGGGGTGGCGTCATTCGAAGGCTAAAACAATGCGAACGCATTGTGACCAGAAATGTGTAACTACATCTGATGGACTGGTCGGTCACGTGATGGTCACGTGATATATATATATATATGTGGGGTGTGTGTGTGTTTGCATATCTATGTTTGTACCCCACACCATCGCTTGACAACTCATGGTGGTTTGATTATGTCCACGTAACTTAGCGGTTCGGCAATAGTGACTGATAGTATAAGTACTAGGCTTACAAAGAAAATAAGTCCTGGCGTCGATTTGTTCGACTAAACGCCGAGCTGCAGCATGGCCGCAGTCAAACGACTGAAACAAATGAAAGAATAAGAGAATAACAGAATATATAAGCCTTATTGGGAGGTATTACTCAAGGGGGCAAGAATGTAATCCCTAAGCTAGGACCCATATGACAGGGAACACGCAAATGTACATACACAGGCGCAGGTGTGGCTGTATGGTAAGAACTTTCCTTCCCAACCATAAACTTCCTGGTTCAGTCCTACTGCGTGGCGCCATGGATGGGTGTCTTCTACCATAGCTTCGGGCCGACCAATGCCTTGTGAGTAGATTTGGTAGATGGGACTGAGATAAGCTCGTCTTCTGATTCTTTGGTCTCTTCACCCACTCTCTCACATTTCTCTGTCTTTCTCACTTTGCACCTCACTGACACTGCCTTTATGTTGCCAAGCCAATCCTTGGCACGCTCTCTTTCTTCTCCCCTCTTTAATTCCTTTTTTCTCTCTCTTCTCCCCCTCTTTGGGGCCTTTGTCCCTCTCTTTCTCTCTGTATTTGAATCTTTTGCCCCTTTTATCTCTCTCTTCTCTCACGTGACCGCCGGTCAACTACCCTTTCGGCTTCTGAGCACCGCCACGACATCGATTTCTTCGTCTGCCGTAAGGCAGTATTTTCCAAATACGCCAGCTAAGCTAAGTTGAACTGTCTAAAGTTGAAAGACACCCGTTGTTTTTGTCCTGTTATTACTATTATTGTTTTTTGTATTTATATTCGTGTGGCATCGTCCGTTTTTCTGTCTTTGTTTCGTATACATTCGATCCTTTTTCCAAGAAATCTAATGCTCGTAGCTTAGTTTTTCCTTGGGGCTGGCCGGATCGGAGCGATCTCAAGATTAATCAGCCGAAATTGCGAGGATGATCCGGTTCTTGACTGAAGATTAGAGGCTTCCAATGACCCGTCCGTTTTTTGTGTCGTCTATTTGAATGTTTTGCGTTCTTGTCCCGTTTTGTATTTTTTAATATATTTTTTTAATACTATATATATATATATATAAATAGAGAGAGAGAAAGATACAGACAGACAGACAGACAGACAGAGAGAACGTGAGAGGTAATAAAACCCACCTTAAAGGACAGAAATTATCTAATCAATTAATGGTTTGTTACTTATTATTTTGTTGTGAATTGTAATATTCCTAAAATAATACATTTAAATATAAATCTCAGTTTATAAATATTTTAATTAAAATCCAGAAAATGGCGAAGTAGAGTTAATATAATTTATTAACTACAAAAATTCAACATGTTCACTTACGGTTTTTCGATTTCGCCCAAAGGAATTAAATTCCAGGAATTAAAACATTATATTGGGTAAAATATCATGAGTGGAGTAAACAAGAGATATCGTGAGGTCATTTCATGTTATACTTCCAAAACATCTCATCAGACAGAATCTCTTTTAATTAGTAATATTGGTATAAACCTTGGCCAATGAGTAATAGGTTGTAGAAGGGTACAAATGTGTAAATAAATTAGTACCCTTATTAATTAGCAAAAATAGCATCATATGAATGAAAGAACAAATCAGTGATCAGTTTAATAATGTGTTTAAGAAATTAATTGAACGAAGATTAAAAGTAGGTAAATTACAAAATAATCATGGTGAGAAAGGACCCAAGTTATATTATATATACGCAATGCACACATATACACACATTTACACGTATATATATATATATATATATATATATATATATATGATGGGCTTCTTTCAGTTTCCAGCTACCAAATCCACTCACAAGGCTTCGATCGGCCGAGGCTATAGTAGGAAAACATTGCTCAAGGTGTCACGCAGTGGGACTGAACCCGGTGTCATCACGTGGTTAGTAAGCAAACTACTTACCGCACAACCACTCCTGCGCCTCTCTCTCTCCATATATATATATATATATATATATAGGTAGGTAGGTAGATAGATAGATAGATAGATAGATAGATAGATAGATAGATAGATAGATAGATAGATAGATAGATAGATAGATATACATGCATATATACATTCACATGCACGTAGACCCATTCAAGATATACACCTCTAGGCAAAAAGATATACATATAAATAACGATATATGGTTATAAGCAAAAAATATATGCATATATACACACGCAAACAAACGCACACTCATTTATGTATCCACACACAAACCTATGCATTAATACATAATTAAAAAACAAGCTAGCATATATAAGACAGATTTCCATATACTCACATCCGTATATGTTGTATATATATATATATATATATATATATATATATATATATATTCATATATGTACAATCGAGAATCGCATATATAAAAACAAAATATTCGTACATCACATTGCAAAACAGAGATTTTGTCCGGTAAAATGTTTTAATTACTGGAATTTAATCCTTTTGTGCAAAATCGAAATAAGTGACCTTGTGAAATTTTTACAGTTAATAAATTATATTAACGCTACTTCTCCATTTTCTAGATTTTAATTTACACACACACACATACACACACACACAAGCACACACATATATATTTTTATGTATATATATATATATATATATATATATATACATACAAACACAATATATATATATATATAAGCACACACGCACACGCACAAACACACACATATATGATGTTTTATCTTTTACTTGTTGCAAGCATTCATTAGACACCGGCCATGCTGGGGCACCGCCTTGTAGTATTTTTATTCAAATCAATCGATCCCCGTACTTACTATATTAAGCCTGGCACTTATTCAATCGGTCCCTTTTCCGAAACCGCAGACTCTTACTCTTTTACTCTTTTACTTGTTTCAGTCATTTGACTGCGGCCATGCTGGAGCACCGCCTTTAGTCGAGCAAATCGACCCCGGGACTTATTCTTTGTAAGTCCAGTACTTATTCTATCGGTCTCTTTTGCCGAATCGCTAGGTGACGGGGACGTAAATACACCAGCATCAGTTGTCAAGCAATACTAGGGGGACAAACACAGACACACAAACATATACACACCCACTTCAATATATATACATATATACGACAGGCTTCTTTCAGTTTCCGTCTACCAAATCCACTCACAAGGCATTGGTCGGCCCGGGGCTATAGCAGAAGACACTTGCCCAAGATGCCACGCAGTGGGACTGAACCCGGAACCATGTGGTTGGTTAGCAAGCTACTTACCACACAGCCACTCCTGCGCCTATGACAGGATTTCGTGCATGCAAGAAAGGGCACTTAAACCCAAACCACGAAAACAATGATTCGAAACGCACACCGATAATGTCACTCGAATGAAAAAGTTCATTATTAATTAATTCCATGCAAGAGTTTCCCTATTAATGAGCAAATGTATCAAGCTACATTTTGATATAAATTGTTATACCAATGCCGCTGATGAACCACGGATGGCACATTAATGTATTTGCTCATTAATAGGAAAACTTGAGTATGAGATTAACTACTAATAGTTTTTTTTCGAGTGCCATCATCGGCGTGCCTTCAGAATTATTGTTTCTGTGGCTTGGGTTTAACTGCCCCTTCTATCGTGTAAGGAGTCCTTTCAAGGGACTTCTCTCTGTGTATAAATCTTTATACACTCTTATATATGAAAATATGTGTCATGACTTTCACGACGTATGTGAACCATTGGTAAATTATTTTAATTTTTTACTCTTATAATTTACACAGCATGTATTATATATATATATATATGTTTACAGTGGCGGCCAAAATGTTCACAGCGGCATTGTTTTCGTCATGGGTTTTGCAGTAAATCACTAAATCATCCATAACTTTTGTATTATCCTCTCAAATTACACCACAATCTCAGACAATAACAATTCATATTGTATTTATTGTCTGTCAAAATTATAGAATATAAAACCACTTCGATTAAAACTTATACTCACGTTTCTGACGAAAACAATGCCGTTCTGAAAATTTTGGCCGCAACTGTATATATATATCCATATATAATAATATAAATATATATATATGCATATATACATACGTATATGTACATACATCTATACGTATACATATGTGGCACAGAGCAACCCGATCATGCGACAGGTTATACCGGGTTACATGTTACCTGTAGCGTTCAAGAGCGACCTAACTATGGAGCATCCTATGTGTCGATCTAGATGAGATGACACATACAAACACACACACACATATATATATAGGCGTAGGCGTGGCTGTGTGGTAGGTAGTTTGCTTACCAAGCACATGGTTTGGGGTTCAGTCACACTGCCGGGCACCTTGGGCAAATGCCTTCTACTATAGCCTTCGGAGTAGATTTGGTAAACGGAATCACAAAGACACCCGTCGTATATATATATGTGTGTGTGTGTATGTGTGTGTGTGCGAATGTGAGTGTATATGTGTGTGTGTGTATTTACGTGTATTTCTTGTGCTTCCAACATCGCTTGACAACCGGTGTTGGTGTGTTTACGATCCCGTAAACTAGCGGTTCGGCGTAAGAAACTGACACAATAAGTACTAGGTTAAGAAAAATGCCCTGCATCGATTTGTTCGACTAATAACACTCGGTCAAATGATTAAAACAAGTAAAAGGATAAATATATATGTATATATATATGTATATACATGCATATATAACTATTTATGTATATATATGTGTATGTATATATATATTTGTATATATATATATGGGTGTGTGTATATATAGATATATACATATATATGTGTATATATGTATATATATATATATGTGTGTGTGTATATATATAGATATACACATATATATATTTGTATATATATATATATATATATATATAATATATATATATATATATATATATATATATATATATAGGAATAAAAATGGAGTTAACGCAGGTTTAAACAAGTATTTTCTTTCTACATATGTTTCAAAAATTCCACTGATACTTATTCAAAAGAATAAAGGTATAAACAATGCAATCTTCTCTTCGGGAAAGGAAAAAAACGAAACTTGTCAATACGACATTTTAGCAAAAAATGATGGATTCGTATAGCGATAGACAGAACGCTATTAATATGTTTAAAAAAACGTTATGTGATATAACGTCATAAGTAGCTAACAGAAAGAGTAGGGATATTAATAGTGAAT
>NW_021833270.1:0-15000 GCF_006345805.1 Octopus sinensis
GCAAACGAAATACCTATTTCTTTACTGCCCACAAGGGGCTACACACGGAGGGGACAAACGGATTAAGTCGATTATATCGACCCCAATGCGTAACTGGTACTTATTTAAACGACCCCGAAAGGATGAAAGGCAAAGTCGACCTCGGTGGAATTTGAACTCAGAACATAGCGCCAGACGAAATACCTCTAAGCATTTCGCCCGGCGTGCTAACGTTTCTGCCAGTTCGCCGCCTTCGTTTCAATACATTACAGTATTTATTTTCAATTTGCTGTCTCAAATATTGCTTTATCCCCGAACCTGACGGTTTTCTTTTTCTCTTTTTTTCTGGGGTTTTTTAATATCTCTCTCCTTAGCCAAACAATTTAAATAAAATGAGGTAATTTCCGCTCTTAATCTTTCTTTCGTATTTTGAATGTGTTTTATGCATTAAATTTTTCCCCGAAGATTCAACTCATATAATCCAATGGGAAATCCTATATAACCTAATTAACCTGGAAAATATTATATTATTTATATATATATATATATATATATATATTATATATATATATATTATATAATATAATATACAAGTATGTATGCATGCATATGTATGTTTCGTGTGTATACATTGCATACATACATATTCGTAATATATGCGTTTGTATGTGTGTTATGCATTTAGACATATGTATATTATTTATGTGTGTGTGTGTGCGTATGCCTATGTGTGTGTGTATGCGTGTATATTATACAAATATATATCTATAATATACGTATATATACTATGTATAGACAATATATATACGCACATACACACAGATGAATACACACACATACACACAGAAATACACACACACACACACACATATAATGACATTTACCTTCACATTTTTCCACCAACTTAAAGACACCCTGACAATGACAACGTAAAACTAGAAAGAACCAAAGTACGTAAGGCGTATGTATGTATGTATGTATAGATAGATAAATAGATAGATAGATAGATAGATAGATAGATAGATAGATAGATAGATAGATAGATAGATAGATAGATAGATAAATAGATAGTTAGAAAATAGATAGATAGATAGATAGATAGATAGATAGATAGATAGATAAATAGATAGTTAGAAAATAGATAGATAGATAGATAGATAGATAGATAGAAAATATATATATATAGATAGATAGATAGATAGATAGATAGATAGATAGATAGATAGATAGATAGATAGATAGATAAATAGATAGTTAGAAAATAGATATGTTTCTTTATTAGCCACACAGGGCTGCACACAGATAGAACAAATTACAAGGTAGAGCTTTTCTTTGAAGATTTAAAAAAAAAAAAAAAAAGGAAGGGGGGAGTTTCGATCAAAAGGGATCGTAAAAGGAGAGAAAGAGGACAAAAAAATGGGGGGTTAAAAAAAAGGGGGGGAGAGGAAAAAAAAAATGATCAATAGGGATCGTTATCACAGAAATGTCAATATGAAGTGTAAAGGGGGGAGGACAGGTGAGGTTTACCCGTGGAAAGAAAAGCTACGGAAAGACCACGGTAACCTCGGTCAATGGAGTACATGTTATATTCTTTTTTTTTTTTTTTTGCGAATAAGCAACTCTCTGTTTTCAATTTCTGGGTTCATAGGATCATGCTCAAGGTGGCTTCGTCATTCATACGTGCCATTCTTGCTACATTCACCCATCTTTTTTAAAACATTCGCTAGACAAAACTTGCCTCTCTACTCTCACTTTCCTTTTCAAGTGGTACTTGAAGAAGTTGATGAGAGATGACCAGAGAGGAAAGTGTTTGTCTCCAATCCTTTCAGACGCGTCCACCAGATAAATTCTTTCGCCATAGCCACAAGGATGATGAAAATAGCTCTTCCTTCCCGTTTGAAGGAAGGAGGCGTGACAATATTGACGATAGACTCAGCTGATAAACCGACTCGTCCCACACGTGACAGCAGTTGTTCGACATAAGCCCACAGGTCGGAAATTGTTGGACACTGCACGAGTGCGTGCAGAACGGTTTCGTCGCTCTGACCGCATCTCGGGCAGGTCGGCCCCGTGTTTCTCGAGCCGTGTCTGTAGAGCTTATCCCGAACGGGTAGCGCTTCTCGGTAGCACTGCCAGGCCAGGGATCTCTGGAAGTTGTCCATGGGCCCGGCCCGAAGTCGTCCTGAACAGGCGGGTCAGGTACTCCTCGTCGACGTCCAGGTTCGCCCCGAGCTCGTCGTCGTACCTCCCCTCCACTAAACCCTATAGAATGCTTTGGTTGTGTTGAAGTCACTCAAGGTCGACCCAGGACGGCAGAGTTGCTTGAGAGCAACGCGACACTCGCGTTGCCATTCGCTCTTCCTCGGCCTCTTTTTGATCCACGACTGCAGTTTGGTCATGGAGACGGCTGCGGGAAAGCGTGCCTCACAAACGGCGACCACACTGTTCACCGTCGTCTACATAGAGCCAGAGATGTCGCAGTCTCAACGCGTGTCTGCGCATCATCAACCACGGCATGCCCAGCCCTCCTTTTAGCGGGTGTTGACAGCAAATGGATCGCCTGACAATCGGGACGCATCCTTTCCACACAGAAGCGAAAGAGAATGCGTTGTAGTTTGGTGATGGTAGGGTCGGGACAAGGTACGACGGTCAGGCGGTAGTAGATGACGGACGCGATGTACGTGTTCGCCACCTCCGCCCGACTTTTTAGGGACAGTTTCCTCTCGGCCCATTGCTGGGCGAGAGTGACCACCCTACTCGTTATCTCGTTCCAGTTCTTCTCCACTGGAGGTCCGGACCAAACCAGACCCCGAGCAACTCAACGGGCCGTCGGTCCAGCATCCCACGACGGAGGCGCTGGTGGACGGCATGGGCTTGCTTCTCCAGGTGCCTAGTCGCAAGCCCACTGACTTTTCCCGGTTGATTTTCGCTCCTGTCACCGCTTCGTAGTATTTCAGTGTCTCGCCGACCTGCTCGATGTGCTCGTGGCTAGACACTATGACGGTGACGTCGTCCGCGTATGCAGACACGCTCGTCCCGCATCCCAGTTCTCGCGGGATGCCTTTCAAGGTTGCCAGCCTCCGCAATAATGGCTCGAGAGTCAATACGTATAGAAGCGACGAGAGGGGGACCCTGACGGACCGACCGAACGTGCGATGTCGAAGGGTCTCGATAGATGTCCATTCACGCGAATTACCGAACGGATGCCTCTGTACAAAGCGGCTATCCAGCCGCGGAAGACGGGACCGAAGCCAGCCGCTCCGAGGACCGCCTCTAAGTATCGATGGTCCACCCTATCGAAAGCTTTCGATTGATCCAAATTGATCAGCGCCCCACCCATGCCAGGTTCGTTAACTACCCTGTCTATGATGTAGCGCATCAGGTAGAGGTTGTCATGGATGGTCCGGCCTGGCACGGCGCATGTTTGAGCCTTGTCGACCAGTTTCTCGATGACAAGCGCCAACCTCTTGGCTAGCACCTTGGCCAAAATTTTCAAGTCTGCATAAGCAGAGTGATGGGCCTAAAGTTATCTATTACATTTCCCTTGTTTAGATCTTCTTCAGCAGTGTTACGGCTCCTCGGCTCACAAAACCAGGAATGCTCCCGTTTTGCTGCCAGTTGCAGTACACCGCCGCCAAGAGATCTCCAAACAAGTCTGGCATACAATTGTAAAGCTCGTAGGGTAGACCATCCAAACCCTGTGATTTGTCCCTCGAGCATTCTGCCATCGCTTCCTGCACTTCCTCCGCCGTGATGGCACCTTCGCAGCACCCTGCCTTTCTTGTCGAGAGTCGTGGTAGGCTATGTAGGTAGGCACTGAAGTCCACCCTACGTTCTTGCCCTCCACTCGTTCCGAACAGTCGGGCAAAATGCTGCTGAAAGGCCTCACACATTTTACTTGGCTCGAGCAATTCGCGCCCCTGTTCATCTACCAGTGACCGAATGGTGGCTTTGTTGCCCTGTTGCGCCTCTGCCACCCGGGCCTCTCTCGCGGCTCCAACACCTTCGTTCCTTAGAGCACGCATCCTGCTCTGACAGCACATCCTTCGTGTTTGGCGTTGAAGTGTTGGTCGAGGGCCAACCTCGCCGCCAAAACGTCGGATGCGATGCCGCTTCTAATTGCCTCTTCTAGCTTCTTAACTAGCTTACCCTCTACTCTATTTCTATCTATGGCTAGTGCTTTGCTGTACCTAATCGCTTCTGCTTTTACTGCTCTCTTGAGGGCAAACCACCATTTGTTGTTGATGATGGCTCCGTCAAAGCCCTCTTTACTAGTGTGCTAATCCGGTCTCTGAAAACCTGTCTCGATGGGAAAGACGCGTTTAGTTTCCAGTATCCGGGACCCTGCCTAAGTGTCTTACCTAAGTCTAGCGTACATGTCACAAGTTTGTGATCCGTGTAGCTGACTATGTGGAATTGTGGACATCCTATGCTATCTCTGTCTACTGTCCTACACAGTATCCTATCTAGATACGATCTCGACGACCCGATGCGGTTGTTCCATGTCCACGTTGGCGCATTCGGTGGTCTAGTCGGAACCTGTCAGACAGTTGAAAGCGTCTGAGCAGGTCTCTGAGGCATTTGCATCCCCGTCTATTCCTATCTCTACCCACGTAGTCTACATGCGTGTCCAAGGTAGCATTCCAATCCCCCACTAAGAGTAAAGGACGAGACGTTCCCAAGAATACTTCTAGACGTTGAAAGAAATCCGCCGACCTGTTAAGGGCGGTGCGTAGACTGATACGAGTCGAAAAGCGCACACCATTGCTGCCGTCGACATCCAGGACGACCAGTCTACTACCTCCGGGTCTACGAATATTGTCCTTACTTGAGATCCAGACTCTTGTGAAAAAGTACCGCGGTGCCACTACCGCCATTCTCGGCAGACAGGGGGGAAAATAGATGTTGAACTGTTCGCCAAACATGGTCTTTAGGGCCCGCGGATTGTGGAGTCTGGTCTCACTTATGGCTATGATTTCTAACTTATGTGACTTTATGTCATTTAAAAGGTACCCTTGTTTCCAAGGGGACCCCAAGCCACGCGCATTTACACAACCAATCTTGATCATAGTCCTAATGAATTAGAATACAAGTGAAAGAACAGAGGGTTACTTATGCTCGAAAGTTTTTGCTTCTCTCTCCTTTGGTTTGTCCTCGAGAGATCCCAGTACAGTTTCTTTGTGAGATATTTTTGGCATTACCAACCGCGCTGGGGAAAATGCCTTTGAGTGTGTGGTGCAGACTTTTGGAGATGTGTAATATTTTGATGTGGTCTGGTGGTGTTGTGTATGGGTGATTGTTTGTTTTTATGTCATCTTCTGTTATGTTGTTTTGATTGGATGTATTCCATCAAATTTGTGTTTTTGGTGGTGTCTATATGTGAGCATGTTTGCTGTATATTTTTGTGGTGTTGGTGTGGCTGTTGTTTGCGTTGGGTTTTGAAATGTCTTCGTGAGATGTATTTCCCCCTGCTTTGTTCGTGTTTGCATTTGGTTTGGTTGTGTTTCTGCTCTTTATTTTCCTTCTTTTTGTAGCTATTTGCCATTCCTCACTGGTTCGTCTTCCGACGAAATTTCTGAGGAATCAGTAGGGGGTAGGGGTATGTTGTGGGCTTCTATGTATGTCTGTGTAAGTGGTTGTGTTGTTGTTTTCGTTGTTGTTGGTTGTTGAGTGTTTGTGTGTGTGAGTGCGGTATAAGGGATGGGGGATCAGTTTGTGTGTGTTTTCTTTGTTTTTCTGTTCCTTTGGATTTTGCTGTTGTTGGTGGTGTTGGTTTTTTTCAGGTGTTGAGTGGTTTTTGGTTGATGACGGATTAGCTTGGTGTGTGCTTCTCTTGTCGTCTTCTGTGTGATGATGGTGGTGTGGGTAGTAGAGCTTTTTTTCCGGAGTGCTTTGGTTGTGGTAGTGGTTGTTGTTGCTCTTGGTGTGCAGTGGTTGGGCACGTCTTTTTCAAGTGTGTTTCGCTTCCACACAAATAGCAGCGTGGTCGCCTGCCCTCTACCACTATATAGAGTTTGTAGCCTCCTGGCAGTTCTATAGCGGTGGGTATCTCTCTCTTGCTGCTTCATCCAATTGAAGCAGGAATTCGATTGATTTGCCCACATAGTCTTCTCTCCTAGAACCGCGATTTCAAGGATGTTTGTCTCTGACATTGTCTCTGTCATTTCAAAGCAGATGGCAGAGACCAACCATTGTGTTTCGACTTCAAGTGGTATGTTTTTTATTTGGACTTTCGTGACCCTTTTGTTTAAATAGACTGGTATCATTACCAAGTCGTCCGAATGCAGCTCCAATGTGGAAAAAAGTTTTGCTAAACTTTCGTTGAGGAAAAGTACTTGGACTGTACAAATTTGTTTCCCCAACTGATATATTCCTTGGAGTCCCATGCAGGACGAAGGCACTTTTCGATTTTTTCCTGCGGTGCATTTTCTGTTCTTCTTGTTTTCTTGTTTATTACTTTATAAATTATTGTTTTTTTTTGTGTGTTTTCCACGATGTTGTGGAATGTGAAGGTGCAATTTGTCTCCTTTTTGGAGAAGAGTGCCTTTGTGCGGTTTATCTCTTGTGTGGTGAATGTTACAATTGTTCTTTTTTGTTTTGTTACGTCCGCAAAATTCGTTTTGAATTTGGCAGTAGAAGTGTTAATTGTGGCAGTGTTAATTGAAGTCATGGTAGTGGGTTGGTGTTGGCGGTATTATTAGCAGCAGAAGGCTTGGATGTAGCATTTGACGTCGTAGTAGTGGTGTGGTGTTGGCGGTGTTGTCTTTGTTAGGCGGCTTTGTGCCAATTCGTTGTTGTTGTTGTTGGTGGTGATGGTGGTGATGCTGGCATTCATGTTTTCGTTTGTATTCATTTTTGAAATCCCTTTCTCCGTCCCTTTATCATCAACAAGTGGTGTGGGGAGTGAGGGGAAATCTAAGTTAATGTCTTTGGTCGCGGCGATGGTGAATGCGACGTTAGTTTTGTTGTTGTTGGTGGTGGTGGTGGTGATGGTGGTGACAGCGGTGTTCACGCTGCGATGTTTAGCAGCTAGTGGTAGCAATAGTGTTTTGCTACCGTTCTGCATGACTGGCGGGCTAGCCACGTGGTTTCTAGTTGCCATTTTCAAAATGAAAAATGGCTAAAAAACCCACGAAAGTTTTGAAAGTTTTTTGTAATTCCGCTCATACAGGGGCGGATTTCTACGTGAATAATTCTCAGGTTTTTTAGTGAATGAACTTGCACAACGATTAAAACAAAATATTTGACAACAAGGTGTTTTAAACATGTAAAAGTGGCCAACTTACGTGGAGCCGATATGACTAGCGTCCGTCCATTGTGAGCGAGAGATAGATAGATCATAGATAGATAGATAGATAGATAGATAGATAGATAGATAGATAGATAGATAGATAGATAGATAGATAGATAGATAGATAGATAGATAGATAGAGAGATAGATAGATAGATAGATAGATAGATAGATAGACAGACAGACACATACAGTAGCAGTAGAGCAACGAAACTTGGCACAGTTATTAGTCTTTTTTTACATAGGAACCACCCAGAGTTACGCATTTCTCCCATCGTTTGATGCAGCTCTGGAGACCGTTTTTGTAGAAGACCCCAACTTGGTCCTCCAACCACGACGTGACTTCAGAAATCAAGGCTGCATTATCTGGGAAAGGCTTTCCTTTCAAAAACAACTTCATGGCTGGGAAGAGGTGAAAATCCGAGGGTGCAAGGTCAAGAGAGTAGGGAGATGGGGGAGGAGTTCATAGCCGCACGCTTGTGCTTCTGATCTGGCGACACGCGAGTTGTGGACCGGAGCGTTGTCCTGCAGGAAGAGGATTCCTTTGCTGATCTTGCCCCGCCTCTTGATTTTGATAGTTTCTCTTAATTTCCTCAAAAGTGAAGCGTAATAGGCTCCTGTAATTGTGGTACCCTTTTCCAGGAAATCTGTCATCACTACTCCGTCCTGGTCCCAGAAGACTGTGAGCATGACCTTGCCAGCGGAGGGCTGCACCCTTGCCTTCTTTGGAGAAGGTGAGTCACGGTGCTTCTACTGCATTGACTGGGCTCTTGTCTCTGGATCATAGTGATGGACCCACGTTTCATCCTGTGTAATCAATCTTTTGAAAAATTTTGACTCATCTTCTTAGCACATCTCCAAATTCATCCTCGAGCACTCGACGCGCTCTTGCTTCTGGAAAGGTGTGAACAACCTGGGAATCCATCTGGCAGACACCTTTTGCATATGCAAATGGACATGAATGATTGGTTTCCACAGACCCGGTACTAATCTTGACCTCATGGGCTATTTGGCGAATAGTTATCCGTCGATCTTCCAAAATAGCAACCTCAACTTGATGGACAGATGCCTCATCAGTGGCAGTAGGGGGCGACCAGATCTGGGAGCTTTTTCCACAGAGATCCGACCATGTTTGAATTCACGATGCTAACATTTTACAAGGTCATATAATGGGGCATCATCACCATAAGTTACTTTCATTTCATCAAAAGTCTCCCGTGGTGTGCGTCCTTTCAAATATAAAAAGCGGATCACTGCCCGACACTCAACAGGCTCCATTTCACACTTGACTCAGTTCAAACACCTGTTAATCAGAAACCACAATTAATTCAGAGCTGTAATTTGCCACTTAATCTATAGAGATAGAAATAATTACACATGCTAAATTTCAGCTAGATCAAACAATTGCAAGTGCGTCAGAGGCATTACTTATTGAACGCCCCTCGTACATTCATACATATATATATATACATACATGCATACATACCTATTTACATACATGCATACATACATACATAAATATATACATACATACGTTTGTATGTATGTATGCTTGTGCGTTTGTATGTAATTCTTATAGATAGATAAATATATACATACATACATACATATATACATACATATAAACATATATATATACATACATACATACATACATGCATACATACATACATACATACATACATACCATACATAATACATACATACATACATGTATGACAGGTCATACATTGCATCTGGTATTGGGAGCCCTGATACGAGAATTCTATGGTTTTGTGAGCGTGAAGTCATCTCTAAAATACTATCGTTCCCAGGCTTACTCTGACCCCGTGTAGAGCATCTTCACTCCCAGTGGATTATATGCTAGTTACTAGCATGTGAATCACTGGAAGTGATGGACCTTTAATTGTCGTGAAAACTTCTGTTGGTTTCTAGTCGTCTCAATTTGTATTGTATCACTGGTTTTATAGTTGACTAGCACTATGACCCGGCGACGCCGGATCATAGTGCTAGTGCATGCATATACAGCTGCGTGCGTGCGCACATTCACGCGAGTACTGTCCAAATCTCCGACCAGTCACATACAGCCAGCTGGCATTCAATTGGCGTATCAAGTTTCGGGCATTTTGATTGGGTCTTGGATAGAAAATTCACAAAAAAGTCACTTCTATTGATTTTTTTAATGGCTTTGCGGTGTGACTGGGGAAATGTAAAGATGTGCACGGCCACCTTTGGATGGTTTTCAATGACCATAGAAAGTTCGAGCCCTCTAACTGAAAAATTGCGGATTTGTATAAAGGACACACGCGCAGACATTTTGCCGTTCATATATAGAGAGATTACTTTGAAAAGTGGGTTCAGTGCTGTGCAACAATTTATTCACTGAAAACCAATTCAGTTACAGGAACTGCTTGGACTTTTGGAACGTTTTCACGGACTTACAGAAATTAGAAAATGACCTTACCCAGTCATGAGTTTTCTACCATATATGTACACATGTGTATATATATGTATGTATGTATGTATGTATGTATGTATGTATGTATGTATGAATGTATGTATGTATGTATGTATGTATGTATGTATTACAGCCGGCTATTACCGGTAAAGGTTTTCGTTGCCAATTTTGTACAGGACATTGTAGATCTTTAACTGGGCTAAAAAGTCACATTCGATCGCAGCACCAGTAACAGTTAAGCTTCGTGCAATAGCCATACTCGATAACGAGGAGGCAGCCATCATGTATGTATGTATGTATGTATGTATGTATGTATGTATGTATGTATGTATGTATGTATGTATGTATGTATGTATGTATGTATGTATGTATCAGCCTCGATTCATTTTCGCATCCCTATCCATCTAGTCACCATAATTTGTGTAGCAGCTTTGGTGGAATACTGGATGTTATCAATGAGATCTACGTTAATCCCGCTTCTGAAGAACAGAATCATAAGTAACACTGAAGGAACACTTCAATGATTTTTTTTATGAAACAGAACTTGACGTCCAAAATCTTCGTCCGGTAACAAATTGTCTGAAGCTGGGATGATCGGTTCTTAAGGAGACTGATGACTTTGGAAAGAGAACTAGCCATCAAGGAGATGAGAAAAAATCCTACCTTTGACTCCAGTTGTCCCAAACTTTCCTCAAATCACTATCAGATACACCAAGTTGGGAAATGTATATGCATTAAGACTGCGGTTATTCAGATGTCAGAAAATGCAAGGCAGTGCAAAGCAGACAAGGAGTAGGAGCTACGAAGACGCGCATTATTTGCCAAGAAAGACTATCCGAATTTCTATCAAGTTTGTATTTGTAAACATATTGCGACAAAGTAATCATGGAGTGGGTACGAGTTGGTCAAAGCAGACCCGGAATTAAACAAGTAAATAGTTGTGTTTAATATTTAATTTTGTTAACTGGCAGAATCGTTCAGCACGCCGGGCGAGATGCTTAGCGGTATTTCGTCTGCCGTTACGTTCTGAGTTCAAATTCCGCCGAGGCCGACTTTGCCTTTCATCCTTTCAGAGTCGATAAATAAAGTGCCAGTTTCGCATTGGGGTCGATATAATCGACTTAATACCTATATCTGTCCTTGTTTGTCCCCTCTATGTTTAGCCCCTTGTGGGCAGTAAAGAAATACCGAGGTCGACTTTGCCTTTCATCCTTTCGGGGTCGATAAATTAAGTACCAGTTACGCACTGGGGTCGATATAATCGACTTAATCCGTCTGTTTGTCCTTGTTTGTCTCCTCTTTGTTTAGCCCCATGTGGGTAGTAAAGAAATAAGTATTTTATCCGTTTTCACATTCTGAGTTCAAATTCCGCTGAGGTTGACTTTGTCTTTCCTACTTTCCGGAGTCGATAAAATAAGTACGGTTGATGTAATCGACTTACCCACTAAACTGAAATTTCTGGCCTTATGCCAAAATTTGAAATCAGTATCTAATTTTTATGAATAATTAATGCATCGTCCAAATAAATGTTTACGACTTTGTAACACTACAATGACATGATGTGTTGTTGTTTTTTTCTTTTTACATCTGAAGGGTTGACACAAAAACGATGCACATAAATATCTTAGATATGTGTTTGATTATGTAAGAGGTGATTGTATGTATGTTAGTTGTTATATCATTGAATCAAAAATGATTGGACGCCTGTATTAGGGAAGAAACGGGGTTTATTCACCTCAGTTAACATCATTTCTGCCTCGACATCAACTTCATATTAGTTAACAATCAAACATGCTCACTCCTGATAACTAAGTAACCCACAATCTAAACTATATTGATAACTGCACAAATACAATGACGTACATACACATACATAAACACATACACGCGAGTGCTCCTGCATAAAATCAAATAAACATACATATACATACACACATACATATACATACGTACATACATGCGCACACAAATACATATATACATATACACATGCATGCAAACAAACATATACACACATGCATACATACGTACAAACATACATATATATATATATTTCTTTACTACCCACAAGGGGCTAAACACAGAGGGGACAAACGGATTGAGTCGATTACATCGACCCCAGTGCGTAACTGGTACTAAAGTTATCGACCCCGAAAGGATGAAAGGCAAAGTCGACCTCGGCGGAATTTGAACTCAGAACATAACGACAGACGAAATACGGCTACGCATTTCGCCCGGCGTGCTAACGACTCTGCCAGCTCGCCGCCTTATATATACGTATATATACACATGCATACACATGCATATGCACATCCATCCATGCATCCATCCATCCATCCACACATCCATCCATGCATCCATCCATCCATCCACACATCCATCCATACATCCATCCATACATACATAGGAGGGTGGGCTGAAGAGTGCTATCAAAGTGATGCTAGAGCTATGAAATCTTGCATTAATTTCAACTCTTTTTATTAATAACTCTACCGTTTCTTTGCAGGTGTACTTGACACCTGACTATTCAGAGAACAATTCGAAAGTAACTAGCCGCGACCTCTCTTGAAAGTCGGCAAAATCCGGCATCGCGGTATTATCTTGTACCTGTAGAAAAAGGATTTAAGCCGCCCCACCACCACCAAGGACATTCATGCTGACATTGTTGCTATGACTGATCTGGAACCCAACCTAGGCCCCCATGTCTACGGCGTTCGCCGTTGGAATAAGGAGTGGTTGGAGATCACGCGGTCGTTGACCTCAAATCGCCAGGCCTGTTCGGCGTTTGTGAGAGATGCAGCATTGAGGATGAATGAAGCCAGCTCAACCCACCCCGGGTGAATGCTGTAAGTAGAAAGAAAACAAGAAAGATTGTTGCTATATTAGGGAATGACGCTCCTGTTTTATCAACATTGAAAAGGTGGGCTGCTGAATTTAGGAAGCGAAGGTACTGCAACTGCCACCACTCAGGAAAACATTGGTCGTGACAATGAAACAAATAGACAATGCTATTAGCATATCTCATGGATATTTTGCACAATGAACATTGGCACGACGAAGATTTCTGTTCAGTTGGAGCCACGACTTCTGACTCATGATCAAAAGCACACCAGGTTGTTCAAATCATGGGAAAATCTGACATTGTCTGAGGCAGATCCAGCTTGTTTCCTTGAACATTTCCTAAGTCAGGATGAGTGTTGGGTTCATCACTTTGAGCCAGACACGAAGAGATAATCCATGCAACGGAAATACCCCTCCTCACCTGCTCCAAAGAAGGCCAAGATCGTTTCATCTGCAGAGAAGGTGATGGTCTCAGTATATCGGAATGCAAAAGTCATTGTGTTTATTGCGTATCTTCAAAAGGGCCACAGCATCAATAGAGAGTATTATGCCAACTTGCTGAGGCAGATACGAAAGGCTATCAAGACCAAATAGCCACGAAAACTGACGAAAGGAGTCTTGTTTCATGCGAACAATACTCCGGCAAACAAGCTCTTCGTTTCAATGGCTGTTGTGCGTGGCTGTGGCTTTCAACTGGTTAATCACCCTCCTTATTCTTCTGATTTGGCTTCATCTGACAATCATCTGTTTCCCCAGTATGGAAAACCACTTGGCTAAAATCCAGCTGATGATGGCGTCATATCTACTGTTGATGACGTTTTCTTTTTCTTTACCAATGGGATCCAAGCACTGCAGTACTGATGGAAGAAGTTTGTGGATTGCAAGGGAGACTGTCTTGGAAAATAAACCTCATTTGGTCTCATTCGATAGAAGTATTTTGGTCAGCCTATGAACCTTTCGGCCAACCCTCGCACATACAAACAAATCAAATATATCCTCCGTCATATTCGATGGTTTCTATTCCAGTTATTCACTCAACTGAATTACCCATCCATTGCACTACCTAGTATATGGCTGACTATTTCACAGACACGCGTACTCTTAATTAAAAAACAGAATCAGGCTGCAACACGGCTGGTTCTATATATTACAGACACGTTCTGTCCAGCGGAATTTCACACAGTTTCCGTCCTTCTGCCAAGTTTTACTCTCCAGGCTGCAATGAATCCATGGTTATGGCAGAAGACATACATTCACAATGCAATCTAGTCATTTGAATTTTGAATCATGAGGGTGGAAAACAAACTTCTTATTACATACCAGTCCTTATTTTATTTTATTTGCTGTGTCTAAACAATCGATTATGAGATTTTTTTCATAAATTGGGTTTCCTGAAGCGTTTGATGGAGACGGTAGAAAGGAAGAAACCATGGTTCTACAACCAAAACCTTGTTTGCTGCACCTCTACAACACATCTGCTCCTTATCCGTTGTTTGGATGGCAAGGAATAGCACTTGACTGCCGATATCCCTCACACGTCCTTTCTAAATTTGGATTCAACGGGGTTTTTTCGCCCAAAGTTGATACATATATACATATCTTTATATATAAAAGAGAGGTTGTGTGTCTGTCTCCTACGATTTAGATTCCTAACTACTCCCACATTTTGCGGTGCAGTTTAACCAAAACCGGGTATTTTATAGTCGTGATTCATATCGAGCCCTTCTGGGTATTAGCGCGCGTCTACGATGAGTCTACGATTTTAAAAGTATTTACCATCATTTTTTTCCATCTTTAATGCATTTTTTTGCTGTTTTTTTGGCTATAACTCTCTAAAAATGCTTATGTAGTTATTTCCCTTACAAACCCGAGCAAGGCCGGGCGATACTGCTAGTACATAATACATATATACATATACACATCCATCCATACATCCATACATACATACATACCTCTAAATGGCCAATTTCAAAAGATAAAAAAGATTGAAGAATATGACTGCAAGCGAACGTTTTAACCATTCGATCATACATAGACACACTTCTGCATTTGTGTATGTGTGTGCATATATGTGTGAATGTACATGTGTTTGTATATATACGTATGCGATAGAGACATAGCTAAAAGGAAGCCGAACATGTTATGTAGTGCACCATCCATCTAACGATGCGTGCTTGTGACTACAGGGCTTTGTATGGGTGACCTTGAATTTCAGTCAAACTCATAGCTGCGTCGCTCAGCGTCACTAAGTCACAGATTTTTTTGGAAGCACTCCGTCAGTTCCGACGACGAGGGTCCCGGTTGATCCGATCAACGGAACAGCCTGCTCGTGAAATTAACGTGTAAGTGGCTGAGCACTCCACAGACACGTGTACCCTTAACGTAGTTCTCGGGGATATTCAGCGTGACACAGAGAGTGACAAGGCCGGCT
>NW_021833270.1:17500-60000 GCF_006345805.1 Octopus sinensis
CGTATGGACGTATGTATATTTGCGGGGCGAATGCGTGTGTGTGTGTGTTGGGTGTTTTGCAGTTGATGTGTGCTTGTTCAGGTGGTGTGTGCACGTGTGCATATTTGTGTCTGTGGGCGAAAGTTGTCAGTGTCTATGGATGTTGCGTGTGTTTATGCATGTTGCGTATGTGTGCATATATTGTGTGCATTCAGGTATTATGTGCTTGTGTGGGTGTTGGGAGGGAAAGTGTAATGGTGTGTGAAATGAGTAATGAGTTCGGTAGAGAGATGGTGAGTTGAGCCCATATGGCTAAAAGGAACGAAGAGAGAAGATTAATTCTTGGTCATGGCGAAGGCAGGAGTCCGGGTGGCACCTATGCAGAAACAGTCCGAACTCCACTCGCAAGGACTTGGCCGGCCAGAGGTCATATATATATATACATATATGTGGAGGCGCAATGGCCCAGTGGTTAGGGTAGCGAACTCGCGGTCGTAGGATCGCGGTTTCGATTCCCAGACCGGGCGTTGTGAGTGTTTATTGAGCGAAAACACCTAAAAGCTCCACTCTTTCTCTCACTCTTTCTTCTGTTGGCTTGCTCGCTTAGCCAGCGGGGTGGCGTCATTCGAAGGCTAAAACAATGCGAACGCATTGTGACCAGCGATGTGTAGCAACATCTGATGATCTGATCGGTCACGTGATATATATATATATATATGTATATATGTATGTATATATATATATATATATATATATATATATATATATATATATATATATGTGTGTGTGTGTGTGTGGTGTGTAAAATATGTATTAAACACATTATGTATGTATTTATGTATGCATGTATAAATAGGCATAGGAGTAGCTGTGTGGTAAGTAGCTTACTTACCAACCAACCACATGATGCCGGGTTCAGTCCCACTGCGTGGCACCTTCTACTCTAGCCTCGGGCCGACCAAAGCCTTTTAAGTGGATTTGGTAGACGGAAACTGAAAGAAGCCTATCGTATATCTGTATATATGTATGTGAATGTGTGTGTATATGTTTGTGTATCTGTGTTTGTCCCCCAACATCGCTTGACAACGGATGCTGGTGTGTTTACGTCCCCGTTACTTAGCGGTTCGGCAAAAGAGACCGATAGAATAAGTACTAGGCTTACAAAGAATAAGTGCTGGGGTCGACTTGCTCGACTAAAGGCGGTGCTCCAGCATGGCCACAGTCACATGACTGAAACAAGTAAAAGAGTAAAAGAGATGAATAGATAGATTGTTAGATAGACAGACAGACAGAGAAGCAGGCAGACAGATACACAGACAGATAGATATGTTTCCTCATTAGCCACACAGGGCTGCACACAGACGAGACAGATTACAAAGTACAGCTTTTCTTTTTGGGGGAGAGAAAAAAAAGTGGGGAAGGTTTTCGATCAAAAGGGATCGTAAAAGGGAAAGAAAAAACCATCAATAGGGATCGTGTATCACAGAAATATCATGATGTAAAGTGTAAAGAGGGGAAACAGATAAGGTTTAACCATGGGAAGAAAAGACTAGGGAAAAAAACCACGGTAACCTCGGTCAATAATGTTATATGTTACCACATTTGTTTGCAAGTAGGTAACCCTCTGTTTTCAATTTTCGGGTTCATAGGATTATGCTCAAGGTGGCTTCGTCATTCATACGTGCCATCCTTGCAACATTCACCCATCTTTTTTTGAAACATTCGCTAGACAAAACTTGCCTCTCTACTCTCACTTTCCTTTTCAAGTGGTACTTGAAGAAGTTGATGAGAGATTAACCAGAGAGGAAAGTGTTTGTCTCCAATCCTTTCAGACGCGTCCACCAGATACATTCTTTCGCCATAGCCACAAGGATGATGAAAATAGCTCTTCCTTCCCGTTTGAAGGAAGGAAGCGTGACAATATTGACGATAGACTCGGCTGATAAACCGTCTCATCCCACACGTGACAGCAGGTGTTCGACATAAGCCCACAGGTCGGAAATTGTTGGACACTGCACGAGTGCGTGCAGAATGGTATCGTCGCTCTGATCGCATCACAGGCAGGTCGGCCCCGTGTTTCTGGAGCCGTGTCTGTAGAGCTTACTCCGAACGGGTAGCGCTTCCCGATAGCACTGCCAGGTCAGGGATCTCTGGGAGTTGTCCATGGGCCCTGGCCCGAAAGTCGTCCTGAACAGGCGGGTCAGGTATTCCTCGCCGACGTCCAGGTTCGCCCCGAGCTCGTCGTCGTACCTCCCCTCCACTACTCCCCTATAGAATGCTTTGGTTATGTTGAAGTCACTCAAGGTCGACCCGGGACGGCAGAGTTCCTTGAGAGCAACGCGGTACTCGCGTTGCCATTCGCTCTTCCTCGGCCTCTTTTTGATCCACGACTGCAGTTCGGTCATGGAGACGAGTTGCGGGAATGCGTGCCTCACAAACGGCGACCACACCTGTTCACCGTCGTCTACGTAGAGCCTGAGATGTCGCAGTCTTAGCGCGTGTCTGCATGTCCTCAACCACGGCATGCCCGGTCCTCCTTTTAACGGGTGTTGACAGCAAATGGATCGCCTGACCATCGGGACGCATCCTTTCCACAAGAAGCGAACGAGAATGCGTTCTAGTTTGGTGATGGTAGGGTCAGGACAAGGCACGACAGTCAGGCGGTAGTAGATGACGGACGCTATGTACGAGTTCGCTACCTCCGCCCGACCTTTTAGGGACAGCTTCCGCTCGGCCCATTGCCGCGCAAGAGTAGCCACCCTACTAGCTATCTCGTTCCAGTTTTTCTCCATTTGGAAGTCCGGACCAAACCAGATCCCGAGCAACTCGACCGGACCGTCGGTCCAGCGTTCCAAGACGGAGGTACTGGTGGACGGCATGGGCTTGCTTCTCCAGGTGCTGACTCGCAAGCCCACTGACTTTTCCCGGTTGATTTTCGCTTCTTTCAGTTTCCGTCTACCAAATCCACTCAAAAGGCTTTGGTCGGCACGAGGCTATAGTAGAAGACACTTGCCCACGGTGCCACGTAATGGGACTGAACCCGGAACTATGTGGTTCATAAGCAAGCTATTTACCACACAGCCACGTACACACACACACACACACACATAAATTCATGTACATACACACACACAATCTTATTTCGAATTATTAATACCAGTACTGATGTACAACAGTAACAAGATTTGTATCATAACAGTGAAATATCGATAACCTCCCTTACATTATGTTTTGTTTTTATCTGGAAATAAAATGAACAAATTGTCAATGCGTGTGTGTGAGTATGTGTTTGGCTGTGTGCGTGTGTATGTGCGAGTGTGTGTGTATGACTGTAAAAAATTAGTCGACATTAGATTGTCATTTTGATCTGTTCAAAAGTATTTTTAAAAATTTGTATTAAGGGTATATCTAGTTCCGATCATATATAAACAATTGCAAGGGAACTAACTCTCAACTACCAAATGTTTTTTTGTCTGCTGAAATTCTGACAAAAATGGCTTAAGGGAGATAATTCTAAATGTCTACATACATTTCCTTTATAGTGTAGGAACATAGCTAGTATTTGTGTATGTATATATATATATATATATATATATATACATATATATATATAAGCAATAATAAATCTCTGAACGAGATATAAACAGTAACCGCTCGACAACGTAAGGTGTACTAGCCATCTGAATGTGGCTAGCCACTGGGGGTGGGGTGTTACTGATGCTTTTAGCTCCAGGCGATCAACGTCACCAGATGGACTTTAGACACAATCTCAGTGCCCTTGTGTTATTTGCAAAGGGAGGTCATCCTCCCTCGAAAACCTAAGTACTACATACGGACTATAGTTTCAAGGTAATTGCCTCTTGTCAACGCATGGTAAGAACCGGTTTTCGATGAAGGAGACCCCTTGCAAATAATATTTAACGTTTTTCACAGCAACCACTGTCACTGATTTAGAAAAACTGTGCTCGACAACGTAAGGAGTACGTTGTCGAGCGGTTACTGTTTATATCTCGTTCAGAGATTTATTATTGCTTTCAGACAGTTTTTCTAAATCAGTGACAGTGGTTGCTGTGAAAAATGTTAAATATTATTTGCAAGGGGTCTCCTTCATCGAAAACCGGTGCTTACCATGCGTTGACGAGAGGCAATTACCTTGAAACTATAGTCCGTATGTAGTACTTAGGTTTTCGAGGGAGGATGACCTCCTTTGCAAATAACACAAGGGCACTGAGATTGTGTCTAAAGTCCATCTGGTGACGTTGATCGCCCGGGGCTAAAAGCATCAGTAACCCCCACTCCCAGTGGCTAGCCACATTCAGATGGCTAGTACACCTTACGTTATATATATATATATATATATATAATATATATATATATATATATATTATTATATATTATATATATATGTATATATGCATATAGTCATTTACCCTCTTATTTGTTTCAGTCATATGATTGCGGCCATACTGGAGTAGTACCGCCTTTAGTTGAACAAATTGACCCCAGAACTTATCGTTGTAAGTCTAGTACTTATTCTATCGGACGCATTTCCCCCGAACGCTAGTTATGTGGACGTAGACATACCAACATCTGTTGTCAAGCGATGATGAGTGGACAGACACAGACACACAACACACCACACACATACATATATATATATATATATATATATATATATATTTTTCATTCTCCTTCGACCACATCGACTCACAAGCAATGATGGGCGCGCGGCTACAGCAGAAGACACTTGCCCAAAGTTCCATGCAGTGGGACTGAACCGGAACCATGTGGTTGGTAAGCAAGCTATTTTCCATACAGCCACACAAATGTATATATATAATATATATATATAGATATATATATTATATATACATATTTTATTATAAAGACATATACATATGTATATACATACATATATACATACAATGTTATATATATACATATACATACATATATGTACATATATATATATATATATATATTATATATATATATATACATAATATACACATATCAATAAAGATATATAATATATGCGTATAGAATATATTATATATAGATATATGATAAATTACTATATTATCACCGGTGTTCACGGTAATATACATACATACATATATGTATTATATATCTAATATATATATATATATATAATATATAGATATATATATATATATATAGATATATATACATATATAAGTACATATATAATGTTATGCATACATATATGACAATAATATATATATATATATATAGATTATATATAGATATATAGATATCTACATATATATGTATATATAATAGATAGATAGATAGATAGATATATAGATAGATAGATAGATAGATAGATAGATAGATATAGATATAGTAGAAATATTTTCCGAAAAGATAATATAAAATACACGTGGAAATGTAAGGCTAAAATATGAAAAATCAACGAAAATGCATATTGCAAATAGAAAAAGGCCATTTATGACAGGTGACGACAAATATATACATTTAGATTGACTGAGGTAGTAATACGAGTCATAAAAATCATTATTATGAGATGATTATAAGATGATAATAAAGTAAGAGAACAAAACGAACCAATAGTTTACGCAATGCTATTCATTGTTTGAACAACACCGGTTAATACACGGTGTCAGGTCTAATAGTTCCAGGATGCGATGGGTAGATTGTCGGCATATTATATTTCTAATTTCAAGGATGCGCGTAGATTGTTTTTGATTTTGTCGACTACATAGTAGGGTCGGTTAGGCACTGTCTTCGAGAAAAACGGCGCAATGATGCAATTGACTCTGCTAGAAATGTGGAAACGACATGCTTTACTGCTTGACATTCGCGTCGGAAACTCCAATACGAATATTTCAGAATGTTTGGGTGTCAATCTGAGGATAGTGCAATCTGAGGACATGTACCGAGAGTAATAAAAATCAAACATCCAGTCAACATCAGGGTGTTTCGAGTGATCACTAGTGATGGCGACATATGGCTAAATATTTGTTACGTCTTTTGGTCCCCCCAACATCACAGATAGAACCTGCTTTTTATATTGTGTCCATGTACAAGCACTTCTTTTCTTACATATATATTTTTATATTTTTTACATATTTTTATATTTTTTATATATATTTTATTGCTTTATATATTTTTATATATATTTTCATGCACATTACATTTCACCCTTCATATTTGTGCATGTGCGTATAGGGACGTGTATATGAACATAATAGTGCGCGTATGGGAATATATACGTGTGTGTGTGCGGGCATGTATATGTGAACATATGTATGGATGCATATATATGAATACTTATAGGTCTGTGTGCGCGGGTGTGCATGTATGTGTTTCACACGAGTGTGAGTGAGCATATGCATATATGCACATATACATGGGTGCGCATGCAGAGCAGAATTCCGCCCCGACATCCGAAAATCTAAGTTTTATTATGGCAACCGACTAATTGTCACATATTATATTATAGATAAATTCCTCTATTTACATAATATGGAGGTCTCATTTATTCTTCTGTTGTCATATTATTGTTATGAGATATATATATATATATTATATATATGTAAAACTGAGAGTGTGTGTCTGTCTATCTGTCTGTGGGAATCCCTAAAACTTTAGAACTACACAACCAATTTCATTCACATTTTACACATGCCTTACTTAGGATCCATGGAGTGTCATGGGCATAAAAAAATCTTAACTTTTTCCCTAGGGCGACCCCACAGCAATATCATATCTTCACCACTATTTCAGCATTACATGTTAAAAGTAACACAAAAGCATCTCCCTATTAATGTCAGATACTTTCACTTTAATACTGAAACTATTAAAGTCAAACCATTATATAAGAGGGATGAACCATTAACAGTGGACATCCATTTTGCCAGAAGATCCTCTATGGTCTTATATGCTACACCACTGGGTTTCAATTCATATTAATCAAATTAATATTCAAATTTCTCACCCTTATTATGCTAAATTTAAATTTAAACCTAGGACCATGGGTTTTGGAACGAAGTTTGTTACCACACAGCCACACCTGCACCTATGTATATATATATATGTGTGTGTCTGTGTGTATGTGGGTATAGCTGTATATGTATGCATTTATTTCTATATATATAGATGTATATGTATACATGTATATGTGTAGATGTATATATATATAGATATACATGTAATATGTACACATATATATTCACATATATACATGCATACATATATACACCCATACAAACACACACACACACACACACACACACACACACACACACATACATAGGTGCAGGTGTAGCTGTGTGGTAACAAACTTCGTTCCAAAACACATGGTCCTGGGTTTAGTCCCACTGTGTGGTGACTTGGCATGTGTCTTCTGCTATAGCCTCAGACCAACCAAAACCTTATCAGTGGATTTTGTAGACAGAAACTGAAAGAAATCAATCGTATATATATGTATCTATATATGTAAGTCTCTGTGTGTCTTTGTGTTTCTCCCTCATCAATGTTTCACAACTAGTGTTCGTTTATTTACATCTCCATAACTTACTGATTTCACAAGAATAAGTACCAGGCTTATCAAAATTAAAAAAAATACACTAGGCAGTATCTCCATATTTTTGTTTGCCCTCACAATTTATCTTTGTGTGTTTGGTGTGTGAGTGTTGTATACATACATATATCTATATATAGATATATATATATTATATATATATATATATATTATATTATGGATTTAGTAGACCAGAAACTTAAAGAAATCAATCGTATATATATGTATGTTATATTTAAGTGTAAGTGTGACTTTGTTTCTGTGTTTTACCCTCATCACTGCTTCACAACTGCTGTTCGTAATGACATCCCCATAACTTACTGGTTTCACAAGAAGAAACTAATAGAATAAGTACCAGACTTATCAACATAAAAAAGCACTACGCTATGTCCTCTATTTTTGTTTGCCCACTCAGTTGTATCTATCAATTTATCTTTGTGTGTGTGTGTGTATGTATGTATATAATATATATATATATATATATATATATATATATAATACACACACACACACACACATAATATATATAATATATATACACACACACATATATATATATATACACACACCACCACATACACACATATATATATATATATAATATATATATATAATATATATACAAAATTAAGGCGAAAGAAAAATTCTAATGCCAAATATGCCGAAAAAAGGCAAAAATTGTCAATAACCATTATAATTTATGCGTCTCGAAACAAACCGATAGAAATTCCTAAAAAATCCGTTATTACCGCATTGGTCCCAATTTCGGGGTTAATTCATAAGAATTTTCCCTTCTTCAGCGATAAATTCGTGAGATATAAGTGAAATACTTTCTTACACCCATGGAAAAAGCAAGCACTAATTCCTAATTCAGGACAATGCCCATGTCACAAGGTTAAGGTGGTCATGAACTTCCTCAAGGCTATGTGTGTGTGTGTGTGTGTGTGTGTGGTGTGTGTGTGTGTGTGTGTGTGTGTGTGTGTGTGTGTGTGTGTGTGTGTTTTGTATGGGTGTATATATGTATGCATGTATATATGTGAATATATATGTGTACATATTACTAATTTATCGCTGAAGAAGGGAAAATTCTTATGAATTAACCCCGAAATTGGGACCAATGCAGTAATAACGGATTTTTTAGGAATTTCTATCGGTTTGTTTCGAGACGCATAAATTATAATGGTTATTGACAATTTTTGCCTTTTTTTCGGCATATTTGGCATTAGAATTTTTCTTTCGCCCTAATTTTGTAAATTATTTGTAAATTTAACCTTTAAAGGTATTTTTTGATATGCTGGCCATTGATAAAAAATTTTTCCCGAAAAAATTTTATCCTACATTAGTTATATATATATATATATATATATTATCATATAGTATATATATATATATATATATATATTATATATATTATATATCTATATAGTATATATATGTATGTATGTATGTATGTATGTATGCATATGTGTACATTCATATTTATTATATCAAAGACAAGTTTTTTTTATGTTCGTGTATTACTTATACATTCGAAAACTGCTGCACCGATCATAATGAAATTTGGAACTCAAAATCGAAGCCATGGGAGAAGGGTAATGTTGTGCGTTTCATAAATTTCATGGACTAAAATTACTGAATGGATCCTTATGATATTTGAAACTTAGATTCAATGCATAAGGGCGAGTATAATGCAATATGTTTGGTTTGAATTTCAGATGGCTTAAAGGGAGCAGAACCCCCCATGAAAATTCATAAATTTTCGATGTTGATGAAATTTCAACCATGGGTAATTGACACACATCAAGAAGTATTCTCAACGTTTCCACTTCACATGAGGATTCTAAGACACCCTAATGTGGGCCTTAACTCCCAAATTTTAGTAATTTCTTTTATGATCCAAAACTAAGTCAAAAGTACTGAATGGATCTTTACGAAATTTGGAAATTATATTCTATGCATAAGGGCCACAACCCCCATGAAAATTCATATATTTTTGCTGTTGATGAAATTTTAACCATAGATATTAGATACAAATGAAGTAATATTTCTAAAATTTCATCTTCTTACAAGTTAGAAAGACCCCTTCATGGGGACTTAACACCCACAATTTAGTCATTTTATCTAAGCAAAGACAAATAGTTGTACTCTTGGAAGCTGTGAGGTCATCCGAGCATAGACGATGAGCATTATTTGTAATTCAATGGTACAACAGTGTAAGAGTTTGCTTTGACATATACTTAGATTGTGATTTCTGCGATGTGCTGCATAAATTGTGAAGTAAATGAGAGGCATCTTTGCCTCCACTGATTCAGTTGCAAAGTGTTGAGTAAAGTTATTTAATTGCAGATCTCCTTTCCGTCTTTTTATTATCACTGGGTCACACATAGTCCCCACATGGTAACATTAATTTCAAGGCCTTCCCAGATGAGTGACTGGTTATTCAAAGACATTTATAGATTGTATATATATTCTGTCCATTTACGTATCAGTATAGTGGTCATTTGCAAACTCCAACTTTCATTTCTCCTTAGCCCTAACGTCACACATTTGTTAATGTTTATTTCAGTTGGATCACGCCCTTCCAATTGCTATAGATTCGTAATGCATCTTACGGCTGTGCCTGTCACCTGCATGGTGAGGAATACTACATTGGGAGTGGTAACGACTAGGGCACTGTAGCTGACTGCTTATTGTGATCATTCGTCTTTTGGTTTCCTGTAGCTTTGCTCTCTTTTACAAACCCAGTGAGCATATATTTCCTATTTCAAAGAAATTCAAACAATAGATATAAGACCCAAGTTAAAAAGATTCTCAACAATTCAACTTCTGTGGTTGACATTAAGATGCCCACCCCCAATAGGGACGTTAACTCTCACATTTTAGAGCACCATGACCTCCATTCTTCAGGAGCAAAATCCTTTTAACAGGTCTATAAGACTGGAATTTTGGAATATGCGCATAAAAATCAGTAGTATGGGATACATGTGGCACGATTACAATTTTTTGGGGGTGTGTAAAGAGGGAAATAACCCTCATCTGCAATTTTGATGAAATTCGAAACATAGGTATTCCAGTTCATTACAGAAAATATAACAGAAAAGTCTAATTCTCCAATTGTATGTAACTCTGGCAACACCGGGTAACTCTGCTAGTATATATATATATATATATATATTATATATATATATATAAAGATAGCAATGTCTGTCTGTGTGAATCCCTAAAACTCGAGAACTACACAACCGATTTCATTCAAATTTTACACATGCCATACTTAGGGTCCATGTAGTGTCATGGACCAAAAACATATTCTACTTGGTTAAAGCAAGCCCAGGACAATCTCTTACCTCTTCTACTATTTCAGTATTACGCGTCAAAAGTGAAAGAATATATCTCTCTATTGTAATATATATAGAAATATATATGTACGTGTATATATAGAGATATTTATATGTTTATATATATATATATATATATATATATATATATATATATATATATGTGTGTGTGTGTGTGTATATGTAATATGTACATATATATATATACATATATACATGCATACATACATTATTTATACATATACACACACACACACACACACACACACATATATATATATATATATATATAATATATATATATATATATATATATATATATATATATATATATATATATTATATATATATATATATATATATATATAGGTGCAGGTATGGCTGTGTGGTAAGAAACTTGGTTCCAAAACAAATGGTCCTGAGTTCTGTTACACTGTGTGGTAACTTGGCATATATGTCTTCTGCTATAGCCTCAGACCATCCAAAGCCTTGTGAGTGGATTTCGTAGACCGAAACTGAAAGAAATCAACCGTATATATATGTATATGTGTAAGTGCATGTGTGTCTTTGTATCTGTGTCTTCTCCCTCATCACTGCTGGATAACCGCTGTTATTATGAGAGAAATATGAGCAATATCTGAAGTCGCTAAAGGTGCAATAAATTGAACTTCTTTTGATTTAGTAGTTAGTGATCTGCAAATGTGGGTATCTTAGAGATGGTCAAAGTGTTTGTTGTAGCTGTAATTGTCGCACACACACAAACAAATAAAAACACACAGTCGCTCACACACGTACACACAGAAATGAAAACACTCTCACACACAGACACACACAAACACTGAAATGAAAATACACACACACGCACGCACGCACTCGAGCACACAAAAATAAAAACACTCACTCACTCACACACACGCGCACAAACACAAACACGGAAATGAAAATAGCCACACACACTCACACACAGTTACAAACTCACACACCGGGAAATGAAAACACACATTTACACACTCACTCACTCACACACACACTCAGGCACAAACATTGAACTGGAAACACTATGTCACACAGAAGTGAAATCACACACACACACACAGACTGCCTGACCCACACACTCATACAATTTCTTCAGAATGTCAGTTTTAAGGTCAACATATTTAAAGCATAAATAGCAACAAGTGCGCATCTTTGCATGTATCTATGTGTATGTGTGTTCGGATGTATGTGTGTTTGTGCGTGTGTGAGCACAGTCCACACATACGCCCCCGTAACTTACCGGTTCGGCAAAAGAGAAAAAGTTAGAATAAGTACTACATCCGAACACACATGCACACATATATATATATGTATTTATATATATATATATATATATGTATAAATACATGCATTCATACACATACCCGTGTATATACCCACACACGCATATATACTATACTTGATCAAGTCCAAAGGGTAGTACTAGATATTGTGAGTGTAATTAAATGTAAATTATAAGCGAGTCGATGTTTATTTGTTAAAGTTAACAGCAGAAAAGTTGCAAGTGTATGTTTGCCTCTTCCTGCGCGAATGCAAGTGTGGCCTTCACATGCGAAAAACAAACGCGCCTAAATTTTAAACTGTCACGTCTTTTATTAATATGATTCAAGGGAAGGAACTCTAAAAGTTGATTTTCTGTTATCTCCCTTATTTAGGTAGTTAATAGAATATAAACTTTTCTGGTTATTTTCTGTTTTACACACTTTTAATTTTTTCAGTTATTTCACTGCGGCCATGGTGGAGCAATGCTTTTATTCGGGCAAATCGACAACAGGACTTATACTTTGTAGGCCTAGTATTTAAACTATCGGTCCCTTTTCCCGAACCGCTAAGTTACGAGGACGTGTGTGCACCAGCACTAGTTGTCCAGCGATGTTGGAGAGATAAACAGACATACAAACGTTATATATATAAAACACAACACACACCTGTATATATATATAATATATATATATATATATATATATTATATATATATGTAGTTATATAATATAATTATATATATATATATATATATATATTATGTAAGCGAGAAAGAAGCAACAAGAATGGATAGGTTTTTAGTACAATCGTTTCATACAAGACGGCTTTATTAAAAGTTGCAAAAATTACAGCATATACGTGTCCCGTACTCATCAGCTAAAATACATGTGAGTTCTCTAGACATCCTAGTGGTTGAGGCTATACTCATGAAGTAATGTAGATAATTAAGTAACATAAACAATTTCAAAGTTCATTAAAGTTCTTTTTTAAAATTCTGTGATAAGACTGTACGTCATCTTTAAAGAACTTTAAAGAACTTTAATGAACTTTGGAATCTGTTTATGTTACTTAATTATCTACATTACTTCATGAGTATAGCCTCAACCACTAGGATTCTAGAGAACTCACATGTATTTTAGCTGATGAGTACGGGACACGTTTATATGCTGTAATTTTTGAACTTTTAATAAAGCCTGTCCTTGTATAAACGATTGTACTAAAAACCTTCCATTCTTGTTGCTTCTTTCTCGCTTATAATCACCCCACATTACTGTAGTGTTAAAACAGTATAGTTTTTTTTGGTGCTCTAAGTTAGGTACCATATTCAAGTAAATTCATTTAATTAACTTGAATCTTTATTGCTTTTTGTATATATATATATATTATATATATATATATATATATACCTATATTATGTCTGTGTGTATGTTCCGTCTATCAATTACTACTCACAAGGATTTTGTGGGCACGGGCTATATTAGAAGACACTAGCCCAAGACGCCACGCAGTGGAACTGAACCCAGATCACTGTCTTTCGTAGGCAAGCTACTTATCACACAGCCACTCCTTCGCCTATCAATATATATATATATATATATATATATATATATATATGCATACATACATAAATATATATATATATATATAGTAAAAGCAATTAAGATTCAAGTCAGTTCTAATGAATTCACTTGAATGCGGTACTTAACTTAGATGCACCAGAAAACTATATGGTATTAACCATACAATAATGTGGGGTGATTATAAACGAGAAAAAAGCATCATCATTAAAGAACTTTGGAAGTCCGCTTACAACCTGAATTTGCTTTTTATAAAATTATCTCCGATACTTCATGAGTGTAGCCTCACCCACTAAGATGTTTGGAGAACTCATATGTGTTTTAGCTGATGAGTACAGGACACTTTTATCTGCTGCAATATTTGCAACTTTTAATAAAGCCTGTCTTTGTATGAAACAATTGTACTAAAAACTAATCCATTCTTGTTGCTTTTTTTCTCGTTTATATATATATATATATATATAAGTGGGGTGTGTAGCATGCTTACCAACCACACGGTACCTGGTGCAGTCCCACTGCAGGCACCTTAGACAAGCGTTTTCTTGTATCGTCCCGGGCCGACTAAATCCTCATGATTCGATTTGGTATCGGAAATTGAAAAAAGCCTGTCGTATACAAAACACAGAAGTGAAAGCACACACACACACATTGGCTGACCCACACACTCATACAATTTCATTAGAATGTCACGGTTTTAAGGTCAACATATTTAAAGCATAAATACCTACAAGTGTGCATCTTTACATGCATCTTTACATGTATATGTGTGTGTGTTCGGACGTATGTGTGTTTGTGCGTGTGTGAGCACAGTCCACACATACGCCCCCGTAACTTAACGGTTCGGCAAAAGAGAAAAAGTTAGAATAAGTACTAGGCTTCCAAAGAATAAGTCCTGGGGTACGTCTGAGGCTTAATGTTACTGAGGACTGTTTGCTCATCACTAGAAGCCGAAGTGCCAAACGTCCATGAGAGATCTTTCCTGGGGGTCTCATTGCAACATTCGATAAGCTGAAAGACTACATCGTTACTTGTGAGATGCATGGCTTGTTTGTAATCTGACCATCTCAGTTCAAATTAAGCCCGATCCTCACCATTTCCAGCTGCAGAGATGATGGGGCAGCGGGCCTTCTCGTGTGACACTTTCATTGGTGCGGCCAGTTGCTCAGCCGTCCAATGGATAGTGACGTCTACAAAGCAAAGCAAGGGTTACAGGAATAAAAAGGATCAATGAATATAATTATAATTGATAGTGGAAAGAGAAATCTCAAATGTGCAAGTGTACAAGAAAATTGTTGAACCACATAGATAACAGGACATATCAGAAATATCTTCTTATGCGGCAATGAATATTATTATGTAACTAAACCATTTCATCTTTACAAATATGTGTAACATGAAATCAAGATGTACTGTGAATGATGGTTAACAATAGAAGAACGAATTATATGATGCTTTCCGTGGTTATATTTCTCCTATTCTAGTAGGGGATGAGGCATGATTGGACAAAGCATTAACCTTTGCCCTCATCCCTGCTTTTCAATGCTAAACCCGATATAAAACCGTGATCAACACTCTACCGTTCTCATCACCCCAAAGCCTAACTCCTAGTTCAAACTTTGATCTCTTACCTAATTATTCTCTCTAAAAACCGTTCACAAATCCCCAAGCTGACCCTAATATAGACTAAACTCAGAACACAAATCATAACAGCAAACCCTCACCAACATAAGAAAAACCACTTACCTTTGGCCATTTGGGATTTATAATACAAGGCATGATATGCAAACAACAAGCAAAATATCAACCAACATTTGAAAGTCAAGTTTTATTTGTGTGTCGAATCATGAAATACACTTGTTAAATAAATACAGTTGTCCTTACATTTACACAGTACATTGCTTCCACAAGTCATCAAACTAATAATTTTCATGCGAAATGAAATTGATGTTTTTATTTATAATATAAACAAATTAATTATTGAAATTAATATAAGAAATACAATTAACGTGTATGTGTGTCATCATCATTTAACATTCGTTTTTCATGTTGTCATGGGTTGGACTATTTCACATGATCTGAGATGAATTACTACACTTACCTCTAATGTCTGTTTTGACATGGTTTCTATGTCTTAGAAAAGTTTTGGTAACTCTGACAGTTTCCAGCGCACAATGCTACAATACAGAAATACACCTGACTGAGACACACACTTGTCCCCAGCCATGTGCATCTTTGGCAGCCCAATACAATACTTTATTCTCATCCATCTCAGCAAGTACCAGTCACATTCCATATTGCATGAGACTATGACTTCTCGAAAAGAAGACCTGCGTAACCGCCACATGCGTGCTACTGAACGGTTGTCCAAACACACATGCTCACTTCTACCACTGACTTTCGGACAATGTCCTAATCCAAAGCCATGTTGGACCCAATCCTACAAATGGGAGAAAAACTGGTACCATCGTAGATGTACACCAGTTCGATCCGTACATGGTGAGAGTGGATGGCTCAGGCCGAGTCACACTGTGCAACAGAAAATACCTCTGTAAATATCTACTCGTTCTTCCCCGTGCACCACTGCTCATGGTGCCTGAACCACGTGCATTCCTCACACCAACACCAATGACAAGACTACCTTTAACATCAGCTCATTCAGCTGCACCACCAATGCCCTCTTCCCGAATCCAAAATTACCATGACCAGAAACATATCTCACTACCTACACACAGAGCCACGCCAACTAACACCACGTTCCCAAAAATGGTCGTACTCCGACACCCCTTCAAGACCCTGCCCTCCAAGAGCAACCCTTATCTGATGCAGTTTATCCCCCATCCAGACTCGCAAAGACTGACACAAAAGCCTGACGCACAACTGACACACTGCACCTTGATCGTCACACCATCAATATTGATTAACTGTCTCTCACACTAATTATCACATTTTCGTTAACCATTTAATTCATATAATCAGTCTTCTTTGCTTCCCCTCAAATGACTTGGGGAAGGCATAGATGATTACAACGGAACACATATATCATCATTAATTACATTACATTCAATTAGCCATACATTATTCGTTTCATTATCCACCATGTTTTCCTTCACGTTTCAGGTATACTAAGGACTTTTTTTTTTCGTTGCTTCAATCTGTGTACATAAAGTGTTTGTGAAAGCAAAGAGCTTTCACACTTATTTACTGATGAGTTTCTTCTTATATCTAAATCACTACCAGAACTAGAGAACAAATTTCTCATATGGAAGCAAGGTCTAGAATTGAAAGGCCGTAGAGTTAACCTACCCAAAACCAAAGTCTTAGTAAGTAGGAAAGCAGACAAGTCATAAAGCCCTTCAGGTAGATGGACCTGATTAATCTGTAGGAAACGGGTTGATAGAAATTCCATAAGATATACTTTGTGTAACACATAATAGGTGTTGAAATATCAGAAGAAGGTAAACTGGGAAAATATTTTTTGTATGTGGAAGATGCACATGTACAGTAAACACTAAAAATGTACAGAAAATGGGCTTTATCAAATGCCAGAGGTGGACGATAAAGATCGTTGAGTAACAAAGTCAGTAGCAGAGGTGGATGAACCAAGAGTGTGGCTGCAAGAATAAAAATAGGCTGAGCAAATTCAGAGAGCTCCTTCCTCTGTTTGGTAACTAAGGGTCTCTCCTTCAGAGTGAAAGGAAGATTTCTGATGCCTGTGTTCAGACAGCTATGCTACATGGCAGTTAAACATGCACTGTGACTGCAGAGTACATGTATAGGCTTGGAGGAAATTAAGCTAGCATGCTTCAGTGGATGTGCAATGTCAGTGTGCATGTACAACAAAATCTAAATGTTTTGAGAGAAAAGTTAGGCATAAGGATCATCAGGTACAAGAGAGACGACTGAGCTGGTATGGACATGTGATGCATGTAGATGAGGACAGCTATCTGAAGAAGTGCTGATCTCTAACAGTTGAGAGAAGTTGTGGAATAAGTAAATATAAGAACACATGGGACGAGGTGGTAAAGCAGAATCTTTGACTGTTGGAAGTCACAGTGACCGATACCTTTGGTGACATGCCATGATTGAGAAGTCAATATATTGTAATTAATTTCTCCTCAATTAATTTTTTACAACCTCTGCCCACAACACTCATGAAGTGCTTGGTGTTAGGAAGGGCATCGATCCATAGAAACAATGCCAAATCAGACTGGAGTCTGCTGGAGCCCCTCAGCTTACCAGCCCTGATGAAACTGTCCAACCCATGCCAGCATAGATAATGGACATTAAATGATGATGATGATGACGACAACAATTCTTTTTGTAAAACTTTCGCCTTTTATGCTGAACATCTAGTTTAAAGTTGATTTTATGCATTGAATTTTCATTTCCAGAGAAATCAGTTTTAATATTTCAAATTCAAAAATATTGAACGAAATAGTAGCGAAAGGAAAATTTTGGCTTTAATATCAGTTCACTACTGTTTGTTTGAAGTGACAAGTAGCAATTCTTTCTGTGAACCATTTATTTTACAGCCAAGTATTATGCAAATGGAAACTTTTACATGTCTCGGGAAAGTTATAAATGCAGGCTATGTGAGACCAACTTAAATAATTAAAACTACACAAATTCATCAAAATTCATTCACAGATTTTATTCTATTAAACTTAAAACGGTGGAGATGCACAATTTTAGAGTGTTGGGAAAATACCTTCCAATATTTCTACCATCTCTTTATATTCTAGTTTCAAATCCTGTTGAAGCTAACTTTGTTTCTCCACCCTTCTTGGTTGATAAAAAAAGTGCCAGTCAAGTAATAAGATCAACTTAAGAAATTAACCATTTCCTCTAAAATTTGAGGCATTCCCCTGTTTTACAAACATAACCAATTAATCAAATATCATAGGAAAAATAAATCTGCATGATAGGAAACAGGATAGCTTTCCTGTCATTCAAATATTTATGAAATTTACAATATACCATAATTTCAGCAATTCACATAGTCATATTGTAAGAGAGTTCATCATCATTTCACTAAAGATGCATACAGTAATATAGAAACTGATATTGCCAAATCAGCTTTCCATATGAAAACTTTCATTAATTAAGAAATCTTAACCAAAATCAATATTTTTTATGCTATTTCACCAATGAGCAACTAATAAGGCAGAGTTTAAATCCATGCTTCCTTCTCCAGTTTATCATAAGCCTCTCAATCCATTCAAGTGTTTATTGAAAGGTCAATAATCACCAGTTTATGTTCAATGATTCCAAACAGAAATTATTTGTGTGCTTGTATGTGAGTGCCTGAGCAAGCACATGTATATCTCTCTTGAGAACAATAGATTTCGTTGGTGGTACCTGTTATCTCAATTCTAACTTTTGGTGGCTGAGAAGAAGTCAGGAGTGTCAAGTGACAAAGACATTATTCTGCTTAGCTAAGGCATCTGGTAAATGTAACTGCTGTCACTCATAGAAAAACTATTGTTTTAGCGTAAGAAAAGTGCTGTTGAACAGTTAAGTGAAATTTGGCGATCAACAATCAAATCCATGCCATGTCTGCATGAAACCACTATATCACCTATGTCTATCCCTCTATTCATAATATAACCCAGTGCTACTCAACCATTTCTCACCTATGAACCACCTTAATCCCTGTTTTATTCAGGAGGGCCCTCATAGCCAATCAGTGTTTTAAAAAATCATTATTATATTTATTAGTAAATGTAAAAAGAGGTGCTGAAATAGTTTGTGTCATAGAAGTATAATCACTTTTATTCACATGACTTTTAACCCTTTTATACAACCACAAACCTCATTTGAAGACCACTGCTTTAATTCCTCATCACCTGGCACAAATCCATTTCCCTGTGTTCTTGTCTTACAAATTTCTTTGGAACCTCATTGCTGGTGCCACATGCAAAGCACTCAGTAGGGTACACACTATAAAGTGATTGGAATCAGAAATGGTAGAAACCATGCCAAGGCAGACAATAGAGCTTAGCACAGTGTTCTGAATATGCAGCTCCTGTCAAACAGTCTATCCCTTTCCAGCATGGAAGGCAGACGTTAAATGATGATAGTGATACTACAGACCATACTCAGAGATATGGTGGTTTTTGAGGAAGCTAAATATAGACAAATAGCTTGTGAAATCTGCACAGGCTATATACAAGGGTACAATCAGTAACAAGACATTTCACCATGAGTACAATGACAAATTTAGTGTACAGGTAGGTATTCATCAGGGCTCGGCTCTCAGTCTCATCTCATTCATCATCATTCTGCAGGCCATAACAGAGGACTTCAAAACTGCCTGCCCTAAGAACTACTATATGCTGATGGTCTCACTCCAATAGTGGAATCTGTAATACAGTGCAAAAGAAATTCCAGGTGTGGAAGCAAAACATAAAATGAAAGAACCTTCAATTTGACTTAGCAATGACCAAGGTAAAACACTATGTGCAATCACTGTAGACAAGAATTCCTTAAGGTGTACCCAGTAGAGGCTATGGACACACAAGACATGCAGGGCAATCACAAGGAAGTTAACAAGACAGCTTCCTTTTCTCGATGGATATCAATATGTCCCTGATATAATCGAGTTTTGAAGATGGAGTGCAATTGAAAGGATGACAGAACTACAAAAAAGATTCTAATTGACATTAAAAGAAGAATTCTCAAAATTGTGGTGTGGTAAGTAGCTTGCTTACCAACCACATGGTTCCGGGTTCAGTCCCACTGCGAGGCACCTTGGGCAAGTGTCTTCTACTATAGCCTCAGGCCGACCAAAGCCTTGTGAGTGGATTTGGTAGACGGAAACTGAAAGAAGCCCGTCGTATGTGCGTGTGTGTGTTTGTGTGCCTGTGTTTGTGTGTCTGTGTTTGTCCCCTTAGCATTGCTTGACAATCGATGCTGGTGTATTTATGTCCCCGTTACTTAGCGGTTCAGCAAAAGAGACCGATAGAATAAGTACCGGGCTTACAAAAGAATAAGTCCCAGGGTCAAGTTGCTCAATTAAAGGCGGCGCTCCAGCATGGCCGCAGTCAAATGACTGAAACAAGTAAAAGAGTATTACAGAATCAAAAGTTGCCACCTTTAGAATATTTTTATTACTGTACAGATAGACAGTAAGAAAACAGCTCAGTTTGCTATTTCGTTCCAAAGAGCAGTACAGGTGAGAAACATAAAATGGACAAGGTGGGTGATGAGTAAGCAGAAATAATACAATGAACAATAGAAGAATCAATCAAAATATTTGTGTACAAAATAACAAACAGGAATGAGAAACAATAAGAACAATACATAAAGAAGAGTAAGAGAGAAATGGAAAGAAGGAGAATTTCCACTCACAGTTCTGTGCCATCTGTCAGTCTATCTATCTGGAAATCATTCTATTTCCAGTTCTAAATATTTGGTAGTACCTATATCTACTGTTCCCTTTATCTCTATTCCTATCCTCCTGGCACTATCTATTTATCTATCTAATCATTTGCCTGTTTTCCTATCTGCTCCTCTCTATATATCTCTGTATGTCTCTCTCTTTGGTCATCTATCTATCTATCTGTTCATCTATATATTACTTACTTTTACTTTTACTTGTTTCAGTCATTTGACTGCGGCCATGCTGGAGCACCGCCTTTAGTCGAGCAACTCGACCCCGGGACTTATTCTTTGTAAGCCCAGTACTTATTTTATCAGTCTCTTTTGCCGAACCGCTAAATGACGGGGACATAAACACACCAGCATCGGTTGTCAAGCAATGCTAGGAGGACAAACACAGACACACAAACACACATGCACACATATATATATATATATATATACGACGGGCTTCTTTCAGTTTCCGTCTACCAAATCCACTCACAAGGCTTTGGTCAGCCCAAGGCTATAGAAGAAGACACTTGGCCAAGGTGCCAGGCAGTGGGACTGAACCCAGAACCATGTGGTTGGTAAGCAAGCTACTTACCACACAGCCACTCCTGCGCCTATATCTTGCTATTAATCGACCTATCTACTCATACATATATTGATCATTCTCTATCTATCTACCTTTTTTTCTGTCTATCTATTTATCAGTCAATCAATCTAATTATTTGTCCATCTAACTGTTGAGCTATCGGGTTATCATGCTGTTTCTTTATCTGGGTATTTCGGAATTCCTGTCCTCATCTCTATCCCTAATCATCTGCCTATGCATTTATCTTTTTTACGTTTGTCTGCCTATCTCTTAAAAGAGTCTGTCTGTCTTCTATCTCTGTTTCCCTTCATCTCTATCTGTCTGTCTGTCTATCATTCTACCTACCTTTCTTTCCATTTATCTGTCTGTTTTTCTGGTTCACTGTCTATCACTATATTAATCAATCTGTCTCATAAACCATCTATTTGGTAATTGTTATATAGGAGTGGCGCAGGAGTGGCTGTGTGGTAAGTAGCTTGCTAACCAACCACATGGTTCTGGGTTCAGTTCCACTGCGTGGCATCTTGGGCAAGTGTCTTCTGCTATAGCCCCGGGCCGACCAATGCCTTGTGAGTGGATTTGGTAGACGGAAACTGAAAGAAGCCTGTCGTATATATGTATATGTATATATAAGTGTGTGTGTCTGTGTTTGTCCCCCTAGCATCGCTTGACAACCGATGCTGGTGTGTTTACGTCCCCGTAACTTAGCGGTTCAGCAAAAGAGACCGATAGAATAAGTACTGGGCTTCCAATGAATAAGTCCTGGGGTCGATTTGCTTGACTAAAGGCAGTGCTCCAGCATGGCCGCAGTCAAATAACTGAAACAAGTAAAAGAGTAAAGAGTATATCATTATGCATAATCTCAAATACATATCCATCTATGTATTTCTCTATCTATCTATCTCTTTGTCTCTCTCTCCCTTTCTATGTGTTTCTCTGAATTTCTATCTCCCCATAGTCTTGCTAGCAATGTGTATGTCTGTCTATCTATCTCGAGCTGGCAGAAACGTTAGCACGCCGGGCGAAATGCGTAGCCGTATTTCGTCTGCCATTACGTTCTGAGTTCAAATTCTGCCGAAGTCGACTTTGCCTTTCATCCTTTCGGGGTCGATAAATTAAGTACCAGTTTCGCAGTGGGGTCGATGTCATTGACTTAATCCCTTTGTCTGTCCCCTCTATGTTTAGGCCCTTGTGGGCAGTAGAAAATATATCTCTTTGTCCTTCTAACTACCTACATCCTTACTTATTTGTTAACCATTTCATCTTCTCTCTCCTCATCTATCTATCTATCTATTTGCCTGTCTATCTACCTGTTTCACTATCTTTCTATCTATTACCCCTCATACCCTTCCCCTTCATTTTTCACTTTTTCCAGAAATATATATTTTTTTTTTTCAAAACATAGAAAAATACGAAGATTACAATTCTGAAAAAATTAAATCTAAATTTGTGCCTGTTTTATTTCATATTCTTAATCTCCGTATTTTCCAACGTAAATTGATGGAAAAAAAGGAATTGGAAAAAGTTTTTAAAAGAGGACCCACTTTAATTTCACATGAATTACTTTGTCATATTACTTACGAGAAATGATTCTGAGAGAAACCTTTGCAGAAAGGTGAGTGGATTACTTACATTATGTTAATGCAGTTTTGTGAGATTTGGCTGATATTTCTAGCATGTTAACAGCCTGCTTCTAGGTATGAGAGTATGAATCTCTCTCTCTCTCTCTCTTCACTTGTTTCAGTCATTTGACTGCAGCCATGCTGGAGCACCGCCTTTAGTCAAGCAAATCGACCCCAGGACTTATTCTTTGTAAGCCTAGTACTTATTCTATCAGTCTCTTTTGCCGAACCGCTAAGTTCCAGGGATGTAAACACACCAGCATCAGTTGTCAAGCGATGTTGGGGGGAAAAACACAGGCACACACATACATATATAAATACATATATACGACGGGCTTCTTTCAGTTTCCGTCTACCAAATCCACTCGCAAGGCTTTGGTTGGCACGAGGCTATAGTAGAAGATACTTGCCCAAGATGCCACACAGTGGGACTGTACTCAGAACCATGTGGTTCTTGTTGACAAACAACAACAGTAATTGTATTCACCTCAATAGACATCACTGATTGGTTGAAATTTCCAAAATACGAAAAATTTAACAACAAATAGCTTACAACTACAGAATTTTCTCAAGAACGCCAAGAGAAAGTGATGTTTTATGTGACACATTCTACCAGTATACGAAGTTTAAAAGTGTTTAGTTACAAAGAAATTATTTTTTAAATCTGCCGGTCAAAGTGAAAAGATCCGACGATCATCTTCACAAATGTAAATAACACAGGTGGTTTGTAGTGTTCTTGTAACGAAAGATCACCAAGATCCCATTTTTTTTTCAGAATCATAATCTTCGTATTTTTGTACGTATTTCGCAAAAAAAAAAAAATAATAAAGTGGGGAAGGATTCCGTTTACATCTCCGCCATGTGAGCCTATTTTTGGAAAGACTTCCGTCCACCCCACCCCCAATATTTCAGATTTTTTTTTTTTTTGCCAACCCTCACATAATCTTTTTCCATTATTTTTTCGCGAATATTGTGTGGTAGGGAAAGTTGGGGATCTTTTCGGTTTGAACGGCAGTTTTTTTAAATAATTTCCACATAACTAAAAAATTTTAAACTTCGTATACTGGTAGAATATTTTTAGAAACATCTTTTTCTCTTGGCTTTATTGAGAAAATTCTATAGTTTGTAAGACATTTGTTGTTTTTTTTCTTCAAAAAAGTCTTTATTAGTAAACTTTTTTCTTGCATATAGGTCTTGTAAGCTGATAAACTCTCCCCACTCCTGAATTAAATGTAAAAACTGTCAATTAAGTGAAATGAATACATGTAAAGTGGGAAAAAAATCTGTAAACACTTTTTAATATATGCAAACATAATGATTTATTTCTAGGGTGCATGACCATATTAGTGGGTCCACATCTCTAATATCTGACCAGTAGAGGAATGTATGCAGTGGCTTAGTTTTTTGCTGTACATTCTAGGTGACACTTCCTCAAGGTGTCAAGTAGTGGGACGAAACCTGAAACCACATGGTGGGGAGGCACACTTCATAACTACACGACCATAAACAGAAGATGGCTGACGACCAAGTTTTGATGGGTCCCAACTTGCACACTTAAAGTATTATTGTTGTACTCCTTGTTAACTCTCACTTGGCTGACTACACCTCTGTACATAGCCTGTACAGCTGCACAAGCCATTCTTCTACTCTTCATTTCCTTAAGAACCACCTGATGACCAAACTATCAAAGTTCTTCTCCAGCTCTATGAATGTTACGTATACAGGCTTACTACTAAGCTCTTCTTTTGCTGTAATCTCATTAGGAAGATGATATTAATTGTACCTGTTCCTGGTATAAAGCCCAATCACATCTCATTTAGACTTGTTCCTAATTAATCTTGTAATATTAACTCAATAACTCTCGCTACCTGGTCTGACAATTTGATTCTCTGTAATATCCTCTGCTGTGTATCTGCTTTACCTTTTTAACAGTTTACAATCCTCTGTTGGATGTGCAATGGCAGAGTACAAGTGTATTGAGAGAAAAGTTTGGTATAAGAGGAATGAAATGTAGTGTGCAAGAGAGAAGACCACTGGTCTGGCCATGTGATGCACGTAAAAGCAGCCATTACACTCTTGGAGTGGTTGGCATTAGGAAGGGCATCCAGCCATAGAAACCATGCTAAATCAGAATGGAGTCTGGTGCAGTCTTCCAGCTTGCCAGCCCTGGTTAAACTGTCCAACCCATGCCAGCATGGACAATGAATCTTAGATGTTGATGATGATGTTGAAATCTTCTTTGGCTATAGGAACTCGGTCACCAGTGTAGCGGGTATGATGCTTGGCCACTACTTCTGGTCTGATCTGAGGGTAGCCCTTAAAAGGACGGTTATCGCAATTAGATCCGATCCAAGAATAATCCTAAAAAGGACTGTTATCGTAATTAGATCGGGTCTGAGAGTAGTCCTAAAAAGGACTGTTATTGTAATTAGGTCGGATCTGAGAGTAGTCCTAAAAAGGACTGTTATCGCATTCAGATCAGACTTGAATTAGCCCTGAAAAGGACTGTGGTCGTAATCAGCAAAACTGGTCAGACGAAAGCAGTAGTTGAAATGACGAGCAGACAAGAGGTGTAAGTTTATACAGCAATTTATTTCAGGCATGAAATAGCAGTACAAAGGTTCGAGGCGGCGTGAGTGGCGAGTGTGGCAGGCGAGAGGGACACGATTTACATCGGTCGAGTGCCAAAAAGCCAACTGCCTTTACAGCGATTTATGATGTCTATTTATACAAAAATATCAGCAGTGATGTTTAGCCAGTGTCCAATAGAATGGCAGGTAGGTAGCTTTTGTCCAATGTAAGGTCAGGCAAGTCACTGGGGGTAGTTGCTTTGTTTTCTCTGGTGATGGCAGATGTATTTCCGGCGTCCATGCAAGTTACTTCCGGTGACTGTACACCAGCATAGTGGAGTTGCCATTGGCAGCCAACCTTAAACTCTTCTGTTATAACCTGAAAGACTATGGTGAATAGGAGTGGTGTTAGGAGAATGAGTTGTAGGGAAGAGGTATGTTGGGGACAGATTAGGTGCAGGGACAAATTATATGAAATGGACAGGTGTTCTCAAGAACAGCAAATCACCTGTCATCTTGGTGCTTTTGTCATCCACCCCCGTGACACTCAACTCAGAGAAGATGACTACTTCACTTCTTCGTTCCACAGCTCTTTCTGCATTTAATTGCTGGCACTTCGTTATGCAACTGTCATATCCACTGCACATCACATGATCACACCAGTGCAGTTTTCTCTCTTGTACACACACAGGGCAAACGTTTTCAGGTTTTTTCATGTTTGTTTCTTTGTGTCTGTGTTTGTCTCCAACCACCAATTGACAACCAGTGTTGGTGTGTTTATGTCCCCATAACTTAACGGTTCAGCAAAACAGACCAACTGAATAAGTACTAGGCTTTTGACTAAAACCTTTCGAGGTGATACCCCAGCATAACTGCAGTCAAATGACTGAAAAAGATAAAAGGCTTTGCTTACAAGGACCATAGTAGAAGGCACTTGCAGAAGGTGCCATGCAGTGGGACTGAACCTGAAACTACTTGCCTTGCAGTATTTTGTTACATAACCTTATGTTTAAAGTTCAAATCCTGTAGAGATTAATAAAATCCAGTCCCAAAACAAGGTTAACTGAAGCTGCTCTACCCACCCCCACTCCCTTCTATGTTGCTAGTTATGTCTCATTTCATTCTGAAATCAAATGTTTTTGTAACAATCTATAAAACTTATTATTAGCGTAGTTAATGAATACTAGGTCTTTGGATATGTAGTGGAATTTTGTCACGCCACTTCCTAATGATATTGATTTCTTTTTTACATAGGCACAATTTATCAGAAATTTGTAAGAAGGGGTTAGTAGTGCATTTTATCAACTCCAGAAGAATGAAAAACAAAGTTGACCTAAGACACGCAGACAGACCACACACACACATTGATTGTCCTCACTGCTAACATTAACACTCCTTTTCTAAAACCATAGAAAAGAAGAAAAATATTTTGTGTGGCACTAAATTCTGCCAATCCTTTACTTAATGAGGATTTCTGAAGCACATCAAAGCAAGAAATTTAATGTTTACAGAGTTACAAGTGATATTCAGTCATCAAATTGTGTAATCAAACAGAAAAAAGAGAAGGCAGATTGCTAAGAAAGCCATGTCTTCTCTTAGAAGCTTCACCAGACATTTACTTAATCTTATGGGTCCATTTTTTACTGTTTTTTTTTGTATACATAACTTGCTGGAACCTTGTAAAAAGCACCCAGTACACTCTGTAAAGTGGTTGGTTTTAGGAAGGGCATCCAGCCATAGAAGCTATGCCTAAACAGATATGGAGCCTAGTACAGCTCTCTTGGTTACCAGCTCCTATCAAACCATCCGACCCATTCCAGCATAGAAAACAGATGATAAATGGCGATTGTGAGGAACTTGTTTGTAACTCTTATTTTCTTTTTTCATTGAATTCAATAACTATATACTCTTGTACTCTCTTTTTACTCTTTTACTTGTTTCAGTCATTTGACTGCGGTCATGCTGGAGCACTGCCTTTAATCGAGCAACTAGACCCAAGGACCTATTCTTTGTAAGCCCAGTACTTATTCTATCGGTCTCTTTTGCCGAACCGCTAAGTGACGAGGACATAAACACGCCAGCATAGGTTGTCAAGCAATGCTAGGGGGACAAACACAGACACACAAACATACACGCAAACATATATATATATACATATATACGACAGGCTTCTTTCAGTTTCTGTCTACCAAATCCACTCACAAGGCATTGGTCGGCCCGGGGCTATGGCAAAATACACTTGCCCAAGGTGCCACACAGTGGGACTGAACCCGGAACCATGTGGTTGGTTAGCAAGCTACTTACCACACAGCCACTCCTGCGCCTATTTGTATATTTTAAATGAAAAATATGATAGACAAATCAAAAAAAAGAAGAAATCAAACTATTTGTTTCTAATTCTTTGTTTAAGCATGTTCTCATCAAGTACGTACTTATACATATTCATTCAAGAATCTTATCTCATTAAAATGTAATTGCTTTCCAGGAAGTGCTTGGTGAAGAAGTGTTATGTATGTCAACAGATGAAATAATTAGCCGAACCAGACTGCTTGATAATGAAGTTAGCATATGTAAATATGTAACATTATTGTTGAAGGTTCCCTCCTGATCTACTTATTTCGGATCTTTTCGGTTTGAACGGCTGTTTTTTCTAGCGGTGTCATCTGAAATTGTCACCCATAATTATGACCCTAGTATCAATCTATTGCATTTCAATTTCTTTTAGGGTTAGGGTTAGGGGTGGGGGGAAGGGTATCTTTTTTCTTCACAAATGTAAATAAACCCAATCTGTTTCTTAAACGAGGGACATATTCATACGGCACAGAATGTTTTTTTTACCTCAATGGACATCATTGATTGGTTGAAATTGCAGAAATTGAAGAAAAAAAAACAACAAATATCTTACAAACTATAGAATTTTCTCAATAAAACCAAGAGAAAAAGATGTTTACCAGTATACAAAGTTTAAAAGTGTTTAGTTACGTGGAAATTATTTTAATTTATTTTATTTTTGCTCTCATCCAAAAGGATTCTACAATTTCTGGATGCTGACACTGAAAGGTAACCATCTCTTCCAGAGTTGTCCTTTTCTCCACTCCACCAGACTTATACATGCCATGTATGGAAATGCCTCCAGTTACTTCAAACCAACAAGACCACCAGCCCTGACAGTGTCCCTTCCATTGAAACTCTGACGTCTGGCAGCTGACTTGGCAAACACCCATAAAATTATCAACCATCGTACAAAGAATAACTCTGAGCACCTTTTCAAACTCCACCCATCTAACACCCGTGGACATATTTACAAAGTCAGAAAACAGCACAGCTCCCATGACTTCAGGAAACATTTTTTCACGCTGAGAGTTGCTGAAGCATGAAACAAACTGCCGGCATCAGTTGTTAGTTGTCGGAGCACTGCATCCTTCAAAACGTCTATGCTTCCTGAGATTCGCCAACACTACACCTGTTTCTCCCCTCCATACACACACACAAGCATGTATCTGACTCATACACTGTTCCCTTTCCAGACATTACTGCATATACTCTGACAAATTGTGGTGCACCTGAGTACTGTATACAATAATTTCATTATTATTACATACAACCAATGCACATCAGAACCAGCATCTATCTTTTTTGAGTGCAAAAAAAAAATGCCGTTCAAACCGAAAAGATCCCTTATTTCTTCATAGTTTTACATTTGTTGCAGTTTGAACAAATATTCTAATTACATAATCAATTAGAATTGCTACTACCAGAAATGCATAATTAGCAATATTCTTTACAAGTTTGCTTTTATATACCGAAAACAATTTTTACCTGTATTTTCCATGCAGGTATGAGTCGACTGAACTGCTGTACTCCATATTGTCACTTATTCTAATCTTCTGTCATCTCATTTAAGAGACTTGATTGTTCTGTGACCTCATCACTTTCACATCATCCCTAGTCTTTTGCTGTGGCTATGGTTACCTTTCAGTGTCAGCATCCAGAAATTGTAGAATCTTTTTGGACGGACTGTTCTTCTCCTTCAGTGATTTATTTAACATTACCACTTAACCCTTGATTGCAGACTACCACTCTGTCATCTGCAGTTAACTCCCACATCTCACCCCAAGACAGACACTGCTCTTTCTTCTCTGACAAAGCCATTTTAGAAAAACATTTGGATCTTTTCCTTTTGAATGGCACTTTGTAACATAATTTCTAGGAAACTAAAATGTTTTAAACTTCGTATACTGGTAGAATGTGTTTATAAAACATCTTTTTCTCTTGGTTTTATTGAGAAAATTCTATAGTTTGTAAAATATTTCGTTTGAAATTTCGAGCATTTCGGCATTTTTAACCAATCGCTGACCTCCATTTGGGGTGAAAACATTTTCATTTGACACTGCTAGAAAAAAATCCCATTTTCCGTAGTGGTGTCGTATGAAATTGTCACCCATAATTATATCCCTAGTATCGATCTATTGCATTTCAATCTATTTTAGATTTAGGGTTAGAGTTAGGGTTAGGGGTGGAGAAGGGTATCTTTTTTTCTTCGCAAATGTAAATAAACCCAATCTGTTTCTTAAACGAGGGACATATTCATACAGCACGGAATGTTTTCACCCCAAATGGAGGTCAGCGATTGGTTAAAATTGCCGAAATGCTTGAAATTAAAGTGGAAACATGTTACAACATATAGAATTTTCTCAATAAAGCCAAGAAAAAATGATGTTTTATACGAAGTTTAAAAGTGTTTAGTTAACTAGAAATTGTGTTGACATGTGCCGTTCAAAAGGAAAAGATCCGCTCTTTCTTCTCTGACAAATCCATTTTAGAAAAACATTTTTCACACATGTTTTCCCACATCATTCCCACAACTAAAACTCATAATCCCAAATCCTTCAAGTAATTCACTCATAACTGTACTGCCGCAGTTCAGGAAGACCATTCTTTACAATGCTCAAAGAAAATCGCCTACCCTTACAAACTGGGAACAACATTTACCCACCATTGACACACATACCTCCATACACAAACCCACAAGCCATGGGGTTGGTACTTTAGTTCCCTTGCTAAAAAGACCTTGGTAAGTCTGTAGAATCCTCCTTCCTTCCACATTTGCTGTCCATTTGGATATATAAAGAATAAACAAAAACCAACATACCAAGCGAACAGCTATCGTATCCAGTGCAGCATGTAGGAATGTTCATCCTTTACACATCTATGTAAATGGCAGGCTTTTTTGAATTGCATTTCGGTAACAACGTGCTTATTCGGAATACTCCGGTTAAGTTTACAATTTAAAAATAGGATAAACTTTTCATAAGAATTTATCAAGTAGTTAGCGTGAAAAACCTCATAAGAGAAAAAAACCCATCAATTTTTTCCTTTTAAATTTATTTATTTATATTATATAGAGGGCACTATTACACATAGATGCCTCACACTAGGAGGGCCTCTTAAAGTCAAAACTACTAAAATAAATAAACACGTTGTACCGAAACGATTCTCGAAGCAAGTTATTTAAAAACAGAATTTAGCCACGTATCACTCTGTGATTTCGTAATCAGCGCAATAATATGCGCTCTTTACTCACGCTAGGAGGGACTATTAAAGTCAAAACTACTAAAATAAATAAATCCCGCCATTTACATAGATGTGTAAGGGATGAACATTCCTACATGCTGCGCTGGATACGATAGCTGTTCGCTTGGTATGTTGTTTTTGTTTATTCATTATATATCTTGAATTATGCACACACGAAAGGAACAGGATTTATTAGGAAAGAAAAGAGTAAAGTACAGAGATTGAGGCGACAAAGTGAATGGCGAGCAGCAGCTGTAAGACGAACAAGGTGGACTTATGTCGAAGAAATCGTGTACGAGACGCAAAGACAACTAACTCTAAACCTCACCCAAACACACATACATACACATGGATACACACAAGCGCACGTATACAGCGCCCAACACACGGAGGTACACGCATACACACACCTTCATGAAAACACTACACACACACATGCAGATACATATATATATATATATATATATATATAGATAGATAGATAAGGAGAGAGAGAAAGAGATCCACACACACATGTATGTTTGTGTGTGTGTGTATAACGAAAGATACGAGTTAGTTGTATTTGGACAGACTTTATTTTCCGAGTTCAATTTTCGTCTGAGTCGATTTCACTTCCATACCCCTGGGTCCATATATTATACCTGCCAAATTTAAGACTCATTTACAATATTTCAATGTAAAAATCTCACGTAAAAATTCAAAAATATAAATCCCACTGTAAGGGAGGTAACTCTAACAATGAACGTTGGGGAAATGTGCCAAACACTTCAAATTACCTCCCTTAATCGACAAGAAACACAACTCTTGCCATTACTTTGAAATAGCAATTATTCAAATAAATCTCCCTTTAAAAACGATGGACATAATTATAAAATGCTCTATACCCAATTTTTATTGTGCCGTACGCCAACACAAATATTAAATGGGTATTAAAATGGGTTAACGATCTGCCCTTTTCTGATGGATACATTGAATCGTTTCCTTTCTACACAACAGAGCGTAATAGTATAGGTTGTTTTCCCTTTTTCCAATCGATGTCAATACGAAGCAGATAACATCGTTTCGAGATGTTTCCATCGGGATGACTACATTCACACAGCTTTCGCCAATTCTGGAGAAGTTGAGAGGAAGAACACGACGATGGAACACTAATGATACAACCGTCCTGTCCACGACCCTCTCGCTTTCTCACTTTCGACAACCTCACTTGATCTATTTAGTTACGGCTGCTAGAATAACAGGGAATAAGTAAGTCTAACTCTGTCTACCCATTTACAAGAAAATATAACTCTTGTTACCTCGTATGCTTTCCCACTGCTTTTATACATGCCTACCCATCAGGTTTTAGCTTTTATTATATGTAATGGAGAAATAAATGTTATCTACAACTTCAGCCACTCTTTCTTTCATGGAATCAACATCAACATCTTCGCCTTCATCACAGACAGCAACCGTTACATTCTGGTATCCACCCCGTTACACTGTTTTATCTGGAAACAGAGATCACCAGCTTTTAAAAATCTTGTTTGTGAAAGATTTAGATGTATCGCAATGTGCTTCACAAAAACTAGCCAGGTGGAGTTTGATCCCATCACAGTATGATTTCATTTTTAAGCATGTTCCTAATAAAAGTATTCCACATGTCGATGTCCTCTATCGATTGCGGTATAATGAGAATAACAATGGTGACATAATTTTCTTGGTTTCGCATTTAGACAAATGTGACAGTACATGGCAGAACATCGATCCTATAACGATGGAAGGCATGCGAAAACAACTAAATGCAACAAAATAAAGAAGAAATGGCAAAACAGGAGATTGGTCTCAAATCTGGAATGTGCATTTGTTAAAGGGAAGGATTTCCTAACATGCGAGAATGGCTTAATATATCATAAAAATTGTCGGTTTATCCCAGCACCTTACAGATCCACAGTATTAGCTAAAAATGCATGGCACAGACATGGGCATTCAACAAACAATTAAGAAGGCACGACTCTGTGTTTAGTGGCCTGGGTTGGCTTACTTGGTGGAGATCTTTGTCAAATCTGACAGTTACCCGAGAGCTAGGCCAAATTTAGCAAAGGCAAATGATTCAATGGCCTATTTCTTGGCCCTGGGAATGTGGGCATATGTTCCAAATATTGGTAACATAATTGTAGATGCCTATTCAAAATGGATCAAGACTTTGTTGTGTCCTAATCACTCAACTGAGGTGGTAAAAAGCAAGCTTTTGGAAGTTTTCACTTGTTTTGGCGTGCCCACTGCTTTAGTAATGTACAACAGACTTGAATTTGTTGCATTAAAGAATATATTGTATTCAAAGCAGAAAGATAGACACTTGGTTACAGTCCAGCATCTAACAGCACAGCTAAAAGGGCCATGCAAACTGTGAAGGCTGCACTGAAGTATTTTGATCCAAAGGTAGGGAATTTGGACAAATACTTGAACAAAATTCTGTTCAACCATTGGAGTGCCTCAGGTAGTTGTAAATTATCACCAGCCAAAAAGCTAATAAAAAGACAATTGAGGGTTGCTACAAACCCATTCTTCAGAAAAGGTGAGGATGTGATACACAACACCATGTTTGACAAGGTTGCATCCAAGGCAAAATATGCGATACATACCAGAAAGAATACTGCATGGATTAAGGAGGGTCGCCTACTGCGGTTAGTGGCAGTTGAGCAACTAATACTGCTAAACACACAAGAACCAGAACTAGAATTAAGTACAACGCTTTGCACAACGGTTCACACTGAGTCTGCACGGATACCTAACAATGATGGTGTGATTATATCAAGTCCCTTGGCTAGGCATGATACCAATGCCGGAGTCATAGAAGAAATGAAGCAGCCTATCATTGACAATGCTAGCTGTTGAAGATCAATCATGAAAATTGCATCGAGCCCTGAACTGAGATGTAGCACAATAATTGCAGCAAGATGTATAGTCCACACTGTGAAGTGGTTGGTGCTTAAAAAGGCCATCCAGCTGCAAAAACATTGCTAAAACTGATCTCACCTGTGGTTGTGCCACATAAAAAGCACTAAGTCCATTCTGCTGAGCAGCTGGTGTTAGGAAGAGCATCCAGCTGTAAAAATCCTGTCAAAACAGTCATAGAAGTCTGGTGCAGGCTTCTGCCTGGCCGACTCCCGTCAAACTGCCCCACCCATGCTAGCGTGGAAGACAGACATTAAACAATGAGGGTGATTATTAAATATTTTCATTTTTATTTAAGCAACCAAATTTCCGTCAACAAAAAGACTGTGTGTGTGAAGAAAGGATCACAAGACACCCTTCACATAGCAACCAAATCTCCCTCATAGCTCATAGTAAGCCCAATGATTGAAATAACATTAAATATCTTTAGTTTCTCACTAAAATTGTTGCTGCTTTACTGGCCTACTGGTGGAGATGTTTGGAAGTGAAGATTTCAAACCCCATCCAGGAATTACAAGGGGTCTTATTAAATATTTATTTTATCTAGTTTCAGCTCATGAGCTGTGGCCATGCTGGGGCATCGCCATTTCGTTCTTTTTAAGCAAACAGGTTTCACTCAACAAAGAGATTGTGTGTGTGTATAAAGAAGAGGCCACAAGGCAGCCTTCCCATAGTAACCAAATCTCCTTCAAATCTTCACTGTAAACCCAATAACTGAAATGAATTTTAATATCTTAATTTTGTCATTAAAATTTTTGCTGCTTTCATGGTCTAATAGGTAAAGGTGTTTACCAGGAGTAACTAGAACACCCAAGCAGGGGATTAAAAATCTCTGCCAGGAATTACATGGGGTCTTATTCAATATTTTTTTTAAGCAACTAAATTTCCTTCAACAAAAAGAGTGTGTGTGAAGAAGGGGTCACAAGGCAGCCCTCCCATAATAACCAAATCTGATTCAACTCTTTATAGTAAGCCCAATAATTTAAACATCTTAATTTTCTCATTAAGTTTGCTATTGCTTTGTGGGTCCAGTAGGGAAGGGTAACTGGAAGTGGAGGTTTCAAATCTCTGTTAGGAATTACAAGGGGAGTCTTATTAAATACTTTTATTTAAACAACCAAATTTCCCTCAACTAAAAGATAGTATGTGAACAAGGGGCCACAAGGCAGTCTTCACAGAGTAATTAAATCTCCCTCATGTCTTTATAGTAAGCCCATTAATTGAAATAAATTTGAATATATTAATTTTTCCTTTGAAATTGTTAATATGTTGATGGCCCAGGAGGTATTAATTTTGAGATGCAGAAACAACATCCAAGTGAATGTTTCAAATCTCTGCCAGGAATAACAAGGGATCTGAAGTATTTTTATTTAAGCAACCAAATATCCCCCAACAAAAGATTATGTGGACAAGGCGCAGGAGTGGCTGTGTGGTAAGTAGCTATCTAACCAACCACATGGTTCTGGGTTCAGTCCCACTGCGTGGCATCTTGGGCAAGTGTCTTCTGCTATAGCCCCGGGCCGACCAATGCCTTGTGAGTGGATTTGGTAGACGGAAACTGAAAGAAGCCTGTCGTATATATATGTATGTATGTGTGTGTGTTTGTGTGTCTGTGTTTGTTCCCCTAGCATTGCTTGACAACCGATGCTAGTGTGTTTACGTCCGCGTCACTTAGCGGTTCGGCAAAAAGAGACCGATAAAATAAGTACTGGGCTTACAAAAAGAATAAGTCCCGGGGTCGAGTTGCTTGACTAAAAGGCGGTGCTCCAGCATGGCCGCAGTCAAATAACTGAAACAAGTAAAGGAGTAAAAGAGTAAAGGGGTCACAAGGCAGCCTTGACATAGTAACCAAGTTTCTTTCAAATAATTACAGTAAGCCCAATAATTGAAATAAATCTTGATATCTTAATTTTCTCATTCATATTCTTGTTGCTTCAGAGGCCCAGTGGGTACGGGTGTTGAGGAGTAGTAATATAACATAGAAGTGGAGGTTTCGAATCTCTTCTAGGAATTTCAAGAATTTTTTTTTTTTTAATGACTTCATTTTTATTTAAGCAACCAAGTTTCCATTAACAAAATGATTGTGTGTGTGTGTGTGTAGAAGAGGTCGCAAGGCAGCCTTGACATAATAATCAAATCGCCTTCAAATCTTTATAGTAAACCTAATAATTGAAATAAATTTCAATATTCTTTTATTCTTTTACTTGTTTCAGTCATTTGACTGCGGCCATGCTGGAGCACTGCTTTTAGTTGAGCAAATCGAACCCGGGACTTATTTTGTAAGCCCAGTACTTATTTTATCGGTCTCTTTTGCTGAACCGCTAAGTGACGGGGACGTAAACACACCAGCATCGGTTGTCAAGCAATGCTAGGGGGACAAACACAGACATACAAACACGCACACACACACACACACACACATATATATATATATATATATATATATATATATATATATATATATATATACATATATACGACAGGCTTCTTTCAGTTTCCGTCTACGAAATCCACTCACAAGGCATTGGTCGGCCCGGGGCTATAGCAGAAGACACTTGCCCAAGATGCCGCACAGTGGGACTGAACCCGGAACCATGTGGTTGGTTAGCAAGCTACTTACCACACAGTCACTCTTTCTCACTAAGGTGTTGTTGCTTTCGTGACCCAGTAGGTAAGGGTGATCAGAAGTGGAGGCTTCAAATCTCTGCCAGGAATTACAAGAGGCCTTATTAAATACTTTTATTTAACCCTTTCGTTACCATACTTCTAACCAAAATACACCACTTATGTGTTTCAATTAATTTCTAACATAATCATGAATGTAGTCTGGTTTCATTAAACAACTCTAACATTTTTATTTATCAACATATTAACGTGATTTTTGGAAAAAAATTTAACAAAAGGTTCTCAACCAATTCTATTCCATAACTTTTGTCTCAAAGTGACTTTAATTACAGGTCAATATAGGTAAATTAAACAAAATATAAAATTGTTAAACTTTTTGTTCAAACATCGCTATAGAAAATGGTTTATTAGCTAATATTCAATTGGGTATACAACAAAATTTTACTATAGAAGAGTTGTGCACATTACTGGATTCATCAGGTAAATTTAAGTACACAAAAGACAGGTGTACCATAAAGATATAAATAAATTGAAAGACTGGAATTTATCTGTGAAGAAAACTAGAAAACAAAATACACACACACCATCAACTAGATTAAATAAGCTCTCCCACATGCATAGATATACAGAAATATACAATAATGATTTACAAAAGAAATTAATCAAAATTCATCACTCACCATGCAGGTAAATTAAAATTACACATAAAGAAAAATAAAAACAAAGTAAATTTGAAAATATTTATAAAATCAAACAATATTCCTGTCATGAAAACCTGTAAAGCACCCTGTTCTACAGAATGCAACCTTGCAGAATGCACATTGGAGTGTTGTTTCAACAGCCCTTCCACTAGGAGCTTTCTCTTTTTTGATGAAGGCATTCGCGACACTGCTATTTGTGATACTTGATTTTTTTCTGATTTATGTAGATTGGTTGAATTCAGAAGGATATCCCTCTGGCAGGCTTTGTTTCTTCTCCCTACAGTTATTTTTTTCTTAGCAATAATCAGCTTTTAATTGTGTTGCTACACCTGCAGGGAACTGCAGATGGTCGCATCGCTTTTGAGCCGGTCCCGATTTGGTATATAGTATAAACGCATTAGTAATACTCATATTTTCAATATACTAAACCAGGTATTGCCACCATTTATTTCCCGGTTTGCCAACTGGATAATAAGACATCATCTGATTCAGCAGATCTACACCATCCATGTAACTGTTATAATCGAGGTTCACAAATGTAGCCATGCACAGGTAGACAGAAAATTGACCTGACTTTTATCTCTGTATGTGGTTGCTAGCAAATTTCCTTTCTGCCGTTGAAATATTTCACCTTTTTTTTTTTAATTTGCCTTTTTTTTTATATCCAACGGCAGTCCTTTTCTACTAGCGATCACTGTTGCACATGTATGTGCTGCCACAGTATCTAAATTCTCCGCAAGTTTGACCGAACTGAAAAGTCCGTCAAAAAATAATATACAGCCCTGGTTATGGTATGAAAGTGATAAATTCCAGACCACATCGTACCCTAGGCCATGCTGACTAACATAATTGTCTCTTTTTCCACTATAAAATTCAAATCCCCAGCAGTAACCAGTATTTGATTCACAAATCTTCTAAACTTTGATCCCCCATTCTGTGGGCTTTCCTGGCATATATTGTTGAAAACACACTCAGCCTTTATAGCCTAACATACCTTCATCGATAGATAAATATCTCCCTGGTTTATAAACAGTTTTATATGTGTTTTGAACACAGTCAATGAGGGGTCTTATTTTAAATAATGGATCAAAGTCTGGTTCTTCATGTACTGGTGTACTGCTCATGTCTCTTACATGTAAATACTGAGTCAATTTCAAAAATCGTGTCCTCGACATCATATTTGAGACATATTTGTCTCTAAAGGGCTCATCACTACTCCAGTAATTTGTTATTCTGGGTAACTTTCTGATACCCATAATAATATTTATGGCAAAATATGCCTGAATTTCATTTAAGCTTGTGGGAAACCACAAACTATCCTTTTTTTCGCTTTGTTTACTTTCAGCGTAACGGTTTGTTTCCACCGTAATTATTTCAAATAGGCTTATTGGAAAAATTAAAAAGAAATAGTCTAATGCTTTACTCTCCTGGGAAAGACTGTGACTTGGCACAGTTTCTTCAGAAAAATCACTGAAATAAACAGTTTTTAAATTTTCGCTTCATTCAGGTGCCAATTCATTTTCTTTATCGCTGTTGGAACTCTTGGATTCACTGCTTTCACTTTCGGAAAATGAAACATCAGATTCATTATCAAATACCACGTGCTTTTTTTTTCAGTCATAGAGTTAGATTTATCAAGGTCTTCAGTGGAAAATCCTTCGAATTCTGACTCACTGCTTGACAAATCAATTTTTTGTCAGAATTATAAATTTTGAAAACACAACAGGAACAAATTTGGAAAAAAATCTCCCAAAATTCACAGAATGAAAATTACAAATCGATCATTGCACAAAACTGTAGATGAACTGTTTACGAAGTATAATCAGGTGTTTTCATGAATGTACTAACGAGATTTGCTCTGATATTCTCATTTAAATATGAATAGGTGATTACAGCCGGTTTTGGGTGGCTTGGTCACATGAACCAAAATTTTTTTTCGGGTGGCTTTGGGCGGTTTGGTAACAAAAGGGTTAATTTACCAGGAGTTACAGTGTGATGTGGCTTATCATCAAGAGGATTAATTGGATCATTCTTTTTTGATGCTACTGTGACTGGTCCCATTTAGTTGAACTTGCTGCAAATCTGTCATGCCAAGCATTAGAGAAGACTTTAAAGATGAGGAATTTTATTTTCAGCAATATGGGGCACCCCGCACGCTACCGTTGCAATGTTAGATCTTTCCTTGATGAGATCCTGCCAAACAGGTGGATTGGATGTAGCGGTTTCATTGAATAACCTCCACATTCACCAGACCTCGCACCTCTAGACTTATTTTATGGGAGTACATAAAAGACAAAGTCTACTCTATGAAACCTGCAACAGTCGCTGATTTGAGAGCAGCCACTGAATGAGAATGCATGCAAATACAAAACGAATTGTTTCGTGATGTTTGTGATTCCATTGCTTTGTGTTGTCACCAGTGCCTGGGCCAGAACAGATGTCAGTCTGAAAACAGGCATTGATAAAACAATTAAATAATGCCTGTAGAATCCAGTCAATTTTAAAAATGAAATGTATTTAAATAAACACCTACTTTACAATTATTTAAAGTGTGTGTACATTTTTGAGGACACCCTGTTATATATATATATATATATATATATATGTTTGTGTGTGTGTGTGATCATCATCATCATATTCGTCATTTTACTGTCTGATTTTCATGCTGAAATGGGTTGGAAAAGTCATCACAATCCAAGCTATTTGTTATTAGAAGCTATTTCCCCCAAACACTAGGTGCTCATACACATCATACAAGACTATGCAGATCTCACAACCCTATACTTTCTCTACTCATTTGCCAACCATTTCTCAGTGAATTTAGGGTGCATTTTATGTGGCAACAGCACTAAGAATGTTGTTGTGGCCACCAGTCTCTCAAGAAGTGGCACAATTTGATGGCTTTGTATTATGGCACCAACACAGGAGGTGAGGTTGAAAGATTAATGTTAAACACAGCAAGGTTTAAGTTGAACATACAGTCTATCCTGAGAGCTTTTTGTTACTATTTCAAACCAACAAGGTGTAAGTTACACAAATGGCAAACTACAACAGTCTATTGTATGTTGACCAACCGACGATAGTACTACATTGGAAAATAAGAGAGAGAGAGGGGAAGAGGGAGTGTGGGTAGGGAAGGGTATGAAGGAAGACATAAAACAGAGAGACAAACACGGAGACAGACACAGAGAAAGAAAATGAGACACACAAACAGAAAATGAGATAGAAGAACAGATAAGGAGACAGACAAGTAGACAAAGAGACAAATAGGAGAAAGAGAGAGAGAGAGAGAGAGAGAGAGAGAGAGAGAGAGAGAGAGAGAGATAGAGAGAGAGACAAGGAGTCAGTTCTTTAATGGTTCAACTTACTGATAATGGAAAGACTCCAACTTCAAGACTTCTTGCCAAGCCTGTTCATTGTTAGCAATGTGTATTTTGACAATATATTCCATATCTTTTGGTTTGATGTCATCTGCATGCCACTGCCATCCTGTTGGGAGGAATAAATAAAAAGACACTGTCAATGTCGGCACATTGAAAAATAGATTTAGCTAGATTGTTGAGCTGCTTGAATGGAGGCATGTTGATGTATGCTGCATTCAAGAGGCAAGGTGGAGAGGAGCTTCAGCCAGGTTCCTCACAGGCAAGGCACAGTTATAAAAAAGCAGGTGAGCAAAGAGGGAGACAAATAAGCAGACAGCTATAGAGACAAACAGATCATCAACATCATTGTAATGACCACTCCCCAATGCTTCAATGGCTCAAACAGATCTCCTTGAGGCAGATTTTTTTTATTGCTGGATGCATTCCCTGTCACTAAACCTTGCCTGTTTCAAAGCAAGGTAATATTTCCCTATGAGTAAACATGCTTTTCTTAATGGAAGATTGGGAACAAACATTACGTGTGTGTGTGTGTGATCATCATTTAATGTTCATTTTCCCAAGATGGCATGGGTTGTATGGTTTAAGATGAAGAGGCAAGGCAGAGAGCTGTATCAGGCTCCACTTATCTGTTTTAGAACAGTTTCCACAGCTGGATGCCCTTCTTAATGCCAACCACTTTACACAGTGTACTGGGTGATTTGTATGTGCTCCAGCACCAGTGATGTATATGTGGCACCAGCACAGATACTTTTTACACAAATACACACATGCACGCACACACACACACACACACACACACAACACACACACACACACACACACAAACACAAACAGATATACATATACAAAGGTTGCACAAAATAAGGAACCACTTCAAAATTCCAAACAAATTTATTTTAATATTGTTTTGGACCGCCTTTGGCAGTATTTACAGCTTGAATTCTACAAGGTATGGACTCTTACAAAGTTTGAATTGTTTCCATAGGAATGTTTGTCCATTCTTCAACTAAAACAGTCTCCAATTCTTGTAGTGATGATGGTGGAGGACATCGACTCCACTTCTGGCTGTGGTTCTTATAAAGAATCTTCAGCACGTCTTCTTAGATTTTCACGCCACTTCATTCATTGTTGTTTCGAGATGTGCATAGCTAAGCTAAGAATTTTTCTCTTGCTTTTTTAATTGCCTCATTCATTCATTCACTCTTCTAACCTGTAATACTAACATGTACTATCATAACCTGTAACTATTTAATTCTTCAAATAACCTTCAACCCATAATTCCCTAAAATCTTAGTTCTCCATCACTGTTTCATAAAGTTTTCACCATTGTTCTCTAAAATCTGTATGCATTCTTTTTTTACTTATGTCTCC